>NW_004524607.1:16093412-16117625 GCF_000260255.1 Octodon degus | reverse complement strand
CCCCGCGCCCCGCACCTCGGCCCAGGCCGCCCGCGGGCTCTGGGCACCTGTGGCCGGCCGCTGCCCAGGACTGGTGTCGCGCGGCCACCCCGTGGGCCAACCTAGGGCGCCAGCCCGGGCCCTGCGGCGCGAGATGGTCCCCTGAGGCTACCTCTAATCCCCGCGCCGGATCTGGGGTTCTGCTTCTGGCCCGCGCCCCTACCCGAGAGTCTCCACCAACTTCTGCCCGCGAACTCCACTCTGCCCCCTCTCTTGGCCCAGGGCAACCTCGGCAACCCTGACAGCGCGGACCCTCCGGAGTACCCAGAAGGGTCACCCGGGATGGCCAGCACCTCCCTAGGTGGAGGCGCCTTCGGAAGTAGCCAGCTGAATGCTGTGTGGCCTTCACCTTGCAGCCTCTGTTGACCACACCTCCCCGAGTGCAGGGCTGCCGCCCTCCCGCCTGCCGCAGGAAATGCTGTCCCAGGTGAGGCCCTGGGGCGCCTCTCGTAGGAGGGTTTGCACTGACTTTAGAAAGGCCCTAGGAGCAAAAGTCAGCCCGGATGAGGGAAGAAGGGAGGCCTGTATGCAGGGCCATCTCTGCTGGGTGGGCTCAGGAGTCCAGGCAGGTCTGCATTCCCTGCCCAGTATTACAGAGCTCTGGGCACCTACCTTCTCAGGAGGCAGCATCTGACACGTGTGGCCTGCCGGTGGCGGCCGTGGAAGGCAGGGTGAGCTCCCAGAGCAGTCTGGGAGACAGGAGGCCTGGGAGACCAAGGGAATTGACTTCCTTTGAAGGCTGCAGGGGGAGTGTGACATGGACAATCTCTCTCGCCTGAGAGAATCCCTAAATGGCTGTCTGTGACTATGGGTCATTACCTTTGGAGGGCTGGTTCCCTCATCATGTCTCAATGAGGAATGGCCTGAGGGGCTAAAATGGAGCCCTCTGAATAGTCAGGAGAAGCTGTCATCCCCTACCTGAACAGCTTCCTTCCTTCCTCTCAGCACAGCCGGCTCCCGGAGACCCCGGTGTGACTGCCAGGATGGAGCTGGGGCCAGCGACAGAAACCTTTGTGTTGGAGCTGCGATGTCTTGAGGATGGGGGCCCAGGGCCTGACACCCTCTCAGGTGAGGGCTGGGGGAGGGATGATGAGACCCCCCCAGTAAGGGTCCTTTGACAGACCCCCAAGATCAGCTGTGGTAGAGAGAGGTACTTTGGGGTGGCTGACAGCCTGCACCCACTCCAACCTGCAACTTCAGCTGCCTTGAGTAACACCTGCATGTTGACCCTGGGATTTTTGCCAGGTGGCTTGGTTGGCTTGAGTCTTTCTGTCAAGGGGACCACCACACCGGTGCTGGCTGGAACTTGGTCCTAGATGTTCCACAGTCAGGTGGCTCCATTGTCCTCTCACCTGGCCCTGGCTCCCAGTATCCAGTTCTCAGATGCATTTTGAGGCAGAAATACTCTCCCCTCAGCCCCTTGTGCCTCAGGCATTGACACTGTGTCTTCTTTCTTGTGGTCTCTACCCCAGCCCACTTGTCCTAGAATACTTCTTCCGTTTTTCTCCACCTGATGCCAGGGGCAAATATGCTGCCAGCCTTTCAAGAGCACTCCTTCTGGAATCTCTGCTGGATGTGCCTTCTACAGTGGCCATAGTCAGGAAAGTCTATGTCCTGTTGTGTGCATTAAGGGCACTGAACAGGGTTTAGGGCAGAGTCGAACAGACCTTAGAGGAGGACAGATAGAATTGGAAGGGTGGATAGGGACATGTGGACTAAACAGACATCCCCCTGCTTCAGCCATGGTGGTTGTAACTAGGAAGTTCACACTGAGCCATGTCCTTAGCTACCACCCCCCAAATTTTTTTATTTTGAGACAGGATCTTGCTAAGTAGTTAGGCTGTCCAGGCTGGACTTGAACTTGCTTGAACTTTTGCCTCAGCTTCCCAGAGTAGAGGATGGATCTATCCATTCAGCATAGATCCCAGTGCTGGGATTATAGGATTCTTCTGATTTATAATTTTAGCTGACAAAAACCTTGCAAGGGTATGCATATCAGGCATTAAGTACCTATTTACAAAATGCTTTTGATAAAAGGCTGGAATTGCTGCCCCACAAAGTCACAGTAGTCATGTGGCCAAGGTAGGTATGAGAGTCACAGAAAGGTATGATTTGCACCTGTGGCTCCCCTAGGAGGTGGAAGAAGGAGATGCCAAAGAGACATCAGACTTGCTTTCGGGACATGTTTCCATGACTGTCTTCATCCACTACCTGCATACCCCCAGCTGGTGTGACCAAGAAAAATGCACTCACTGATCATTAGCCTAAGCATGGGTCATTAGAAATAGTTCTCTAAAAGAGGATTATATCCATGTGAATATCTTTTGGTTTTATTTAATCAATATATTCCTGGAAAAATGGACAGAAAGCAAAATTTTATCAAACTATTCCTTTCCAGTACAAAATTTAAAGTATAATCCTGTGGGAAAATTATATGTTGAAATCAGATCGGGAAGTAGAGAAAGCTCCTAGGTTCACACGTGTAAGGAAGAATTAGGATTTTTTAAAAAATGTATTTGGAATGAGTCTCACTACGCAGCTCAAACCTATAGTGATCCTCCTGTTTTCAGCCTTTCCAGCACTGGGATTACAGGTGTGTGCCACCATGTCTGGTTGTGGTGGCCAGTTTGGGGCCAACTCAGTGGCTAGCTCAGTGTGGTGTCGGGTATCAAACCCTGGTCCCTGTACTTGCCTAAACAGGCACTTAGTCTGCTGAGATATCTTACCAGCCCTGAGGTTTTCTGTCTTCAGCACAGAAAACAGTATTAATTACAATATTAATACTTAGAGAAACTAAATTTGGACATTGCACAGAAGGAAAAAATACAGTAAAGGAGTAACTCCTGTGTTTACACCTTACCCAATGCTGAGGTTCTACATTTAACCTCTCTGGATTTCACAATATTCCTAAGAAAGATATACCTCCTTTTTTTTTTTTTTTTTTTTTTTGGTGGGACCGGGGATTGAACTCTGACCCTTGCACTTGCCAGGCAAGCGCTTATCCTACTGAGCAATCTCCCCGACCCCTGATATATCTCCTTTTGCAAAAGGAAAAACTGAGGTTCCGTGAAATAAATTGATCCGTTTCCACTAGATGTAGTCCTTTTTCATTCTTGAATGTCAATCTAAAATACTTTTAGTCTCTGAGTATTTCAAAGAGTTAGTTGAATCCTGTGGATTTGCAATTGGAGGGCATTTTCAAGCACTTGCCAGGATGTAGAGAATATTTCAGGCTCTTGAGCCTGTAGGGGGCAGGACAGCTCCTAATTGGAAGTCAGGTTCTGAAATAAGGGCTGCCCGTCTGAAACCTGGCTTCAAAATCACTTTGGTGATTTCTCAAAACTGTTTGCAGAACACCTTCCAGGCAGCTTTGACGAAGTGCTTTATTATTTACAGAGAAGGTGAGTTCATTTATTGAAGGTGTGACCATTGCTGAGGTCAGAATTCAGCATGGGGCTCTTGGCATGTTTAGTTGTCTGATTTCCAGGGGATGTGGATGAAGCACAAGAGACTTTGCAAGCAATGGTGTGTTAGGAATCCTTGGCACATGTATAGGCGCCAAGATCCAAGCTGTGGGAGAGGAAGCAGAGAGAGGAGCTTACAGAGTTGGGGCCCAGAGTGAGGGAACTAACAGTCCCTTGGGCATATTTCTAAGCCAGACTCCCCCCTGGGCGTTTCACTGTCTGCCATGCTGTTGTGCTACCATTCTCTTGATCTAACGCCACTGGGTCTCTGCTGAACTTATTAGTGCACCCTTGCCTGGCTGTGTGTGGAACGGGTAAGGGGCTGTTCCTGGGATCTGGACCAGACAGCTGCCTGTAGATCCTCTCTTCTGCCTTCCTGCCATTTCCACTACAGGTGGCAGTGGTGGGAGCGAGAGTCAAGAAGAGGAAGAGGGGAGCAGCAGCCCACGGTCAGCTCAGACTGCTGAGCTACCAGCAGTTTCAGCCCCAGGAGGATCCAGTAACATCACAGACAAAGCCCAGCCAGGAGAACAGGAATTGCAAAAGCAACACTTAGAGCAGCAGCCAGAACTACAACAATCAGAGTATGAGCGGCCACAACAGCAGCAACCACAGAACCAGCTATTAGAACACCAATCAGAATTGCAACAGCAGCAGCAGGATGAGAAACAGCAGCTGTCTCAACTACAGCACAAACTACAGGAAAACCACCAACCCATGCAACACCAGGAACTGACACCCCAGCTACAGCTAATTCAACAGCATGGACAGGTGGGACAGCAGGTGCAAGAGCGACAGTTGCAGCAGCAGGAACAGTTACAGCAGCAGCAACTGCAAAGCCAACTGTTACAGCAACAACAGGACCAACTACAGCAGCAGCAAGTGCAAGAGCAACAATTGCAACAGCAGGAACAGTTACAACAACGGCAGCAAGCACAGGAGCAGGAACAGTTACAGCAGAAACAGGCGCAAGAGCAACTATTGCAGCAGCAGCAAGTGCAGGAACAATTATTGCAGCAGCAACAGCAGCAGAGAGTGCAAGAGCAATTGTTGCAGCAACAGAAACAGTTACAGCAGCAGCAAGTGCAAGAACAGCTATTACAGCAGCAGCAAGTCCTACAGCAACAACTGTTACAACAGCAGGAACAACTACAGCAGCAACAGTTCCAACAGCAGCAGGAGCAGCTCCAGCAACAGCAGCTACTGTTGCTACAGCAGCAGGAACAGTTACAGCAGCAGCTCTTGCTCCAGCAGCAGCAGGCACAAATCCAGCAGCAGCTCTTGCTGCAGCAGCAGGGGCAGCTCCAACAACAGCAGCAGGAGCCTCCTCAGCAGCCTCCTGCTGCACTGGAGCCAGAAGAGGAAGAAGAGGTGGAGCTGGAGCTTATGCCTGTAGACCTGGCGGCAGAGCAGGAGCTGGAGCGGCAGCAGGAATTAGAGCGGCAGCAAGAGCTGGAACGGCAGCAGGAGCAGAGGCAGCTGCAGCTCAAACTGCAGGAGCAGCTGCAGCAGCTGGAAAGGCAGCTGGAGCAGCAGCAGTTAGAGCAGCAGCAGCTGGAGCAGCAGGAGGTGCAGCTGGAGCTGACCCCGGTGGACCTGGGAGCACAGTCTCAGGAGGTGCAGCTCGAGTTGACCCCAGTGCAGCCGGAGCTGCAGCTGGAGCTGGTACCCACTGCTGCAGGGGCCAGCGGGGCCGCGGTCCCAGGGGCCCCAGCGGCCGTCGTGGTGGCTCCTCCTGGTTACGTGGTCCTGCAGGAGCTCATGGTGCTGCCTGCCGTGGCCACACCAGCCGTGGTAGCTATCCCGGGCCCGGCCGGCAGTGCAGCTTTGACTCCCGCGCGGCAGCGGCGGCGGCGGCGAGCGCGGGACCGGCCAACCATCTGTGGGGAGTGTGGCAAGGGCTTCAGCCGCAGCACGGACCTGGTGAGGCACCAGGCCACGCACACGGGCGAGCGGCCACACCGCTGCGGGGAGTGTGGCAAGGGCTTCTCACAGCATTCCAACCTGGTGACGCACCAGCGCATCCACACAGGGGAGAAACCCTACGCCTGCTCCTACTGCTCCAAGCGTTTCAGCGAGAGCTCAGCTCTCGTGCAGCACCAGCGCACGCACACGGGCGAGCGGCCCTATGCGTGTGGCGACTGCGGCAAACGATTCAGCGTCTCTTCCAACCTGCTGCGGCACCGGCGCACACACTCGGGCGAGCGGCCCTACGTGTGCGAGGACTGCGGCGAGCGCTTCCGCCACAAGGTACAGATTCGCCGCCACGAGCGCCAGCTGCATGGTGCGGGCCGCTCACGGGGCCTTGGTCTACTGCGCTCAACGCGGCCAGCGCCACCCGGCGGAGCTTCACGCGCCCAGCCAACCTCGGGGTCCAGCGCTGCAGCAGCAGACAAGGCGCCCTGATGTGCGATCCGCGCGCCTCGGGGATCAATGCAGGAGAGAACGGGGAACATGGGTTGCTGTCACTTGTGAAACCCCGTGCGCGCACGTGTGGAGATGGCCAGACGCCTTGCTCCCAAGTTCATGGTTTCCTGGAATATCTTTGGAAAAGAAAATACTTCCATCATCCCCCGGATTCCCTGAGAAGTTCCAGGTTCACAGATTCACACCCACCCCCAGAATCATCCACAACACTTAAGATAGCACGGGGAAGCCAATAGCTAAGGCGGAGGTGGCCACATTGTTTTCTTTTTCCTGTGGGGGGAAAAAAATCAGACTTCGCAGAAACAAGTCACCTGAAAAAATTCCCTGTGACAAGCAATTGGACACCATGGTGTTTGTGGACCGAACACTATCCAGAGAGTAAGGTATCTATATGGAGAGACACAGGGAACAGATGGATCTTGGTGAGAAGTATTTCAAGGAGAAGAACAGAGGAGAGGTATAGAAATTTACCTGGACGAGGTTGAAAACTGATCAAGGCATTGTCCTTTCAGCACTTGCCTTGAAAACACCTGCTAGGATGGCAGTGCATCTGGGTGGATGTGGTTCTAATGGAAAAACAATAGTGTGCACAGGGGCCGGGGGAGGGGCAGAGTGCAAAGAAGAGCCAGGAAGCCGTGCTCCGGAAGGAAGGTGAACCTGCCTCCTGGAGCAGCCCAGGGTTCTGCGTGGGGCAGGCTACAGAGGATCTAGCCTTCTGCTGCCACGATCCCCAGTTCCCAGGCCCTGCTGTGGCCCAGCCTGTGGCTAACATAGAGGGCATTCTGGAGTTTTCTGAAAGGTCTAGAAGTGCCCCCCCCCCCAAAAAAAAAAAAAAAAAAAAAGCTTGGGACAGCCCTGCCCTGGCTCAGGCTGTTCAGATGCTGCTCAAGGGGTTGGTGCTTTGACACCAGGGGCAGGGGTCTTCTGGGCCAGGTGGTGGGGATGGCTGCCTGACAGACCCTGCTACCTGGCTGGAGGTGTGGGAAAAACTTACTGGGGACAAGGATTGCGAGCAACAGAAAGGCTGTTTACCAAATCCGTCTGGGGCAGGGGCTGTAAGAGCAGCAGCGACTGCTGACATCTCACAACGGAAAAGCGGGCTGGGGACGAGGCCACTGGCTACCTCTGGACCCCAAGCACTTCTTGCTCTACCTGATGTCCCATGTGTGGCTGCTTGATTTCTGCCCTCTGCCCTCTCTACTTCTCCTTTACTAACACAGTCTGCCATGTTTTACACATGTGTTGGTAAGTGAGAAACGAAACATGAAAAATAAATTAAAATGAGCTACAGTGTCTTGTCTTTGTGCTTTTGTCACTGGATTGGTCTTGCCACTGGGGCTTCATTTCTCAGGAATTTTTGAGGGGCGTTCTAGAGCAGAGCCCTTGACCAGTCTTCACTTCACATTCTCCCTTCTAGCCTGTGTGAGCTTGTCCGGGGAATGGACTTATGCAGTAAAACCCTTATGGGAGGGACAGGGACTAGAGGTGGATTCTTAGGGAGGAGAGTTTCAGCACCTTTGAGTCCAGGTGTCTTGTGAAGTTCTGGGGGTAGGGTGGACCTTGCCACTGTTGAAAGGCCACTTGGAGAGGGGTAGTCATGAGGCTTGGTGTCCCCTTCCAGTCCTGAAAGTTCTTGATTCCCTCAACTGGGGTGAGAGATTAAACTCAGGGCCTTTGCACTGAGCTACATCCTCTGCTATGTTTTGAGACAGAGTCTCACCAAGTCACCAAGCTTCAGCTTCCCAGAGTTCTGGGATTACAGGTATGTACCACCATGCCCAGCTCCATAAAAATCTTGGATTATAAAACTTGGCTAGCCAAATGTCTTGAAATTTCTTTTGGTCAATCTTATTTTCCCCTGGCCCCTAGCTTTCATCCCCAACTTCACTAGGACATAGCCCTTGGGCTACTGGAACCTCTTGGACCCACATATGTAGAAAAGCTGGCTGTCCCTAAGAACTACTTCCCCTCTGGTGACCATGCCCTTTAACCCATTAGAGTAGGTATGGGGTGGGAGCAAGCCAAGTTCTACTGCTTCTGGTTAGGATTGCAGGGAGCTTGCCTGGAAGATCTGATCAAAATTCTCAGAGTTTGCATTTGAGACTGCATATCTGTGTGTGGTACTAGGGATTGAACCTAGAGTTTTCCACTAAGCTACATTCATATATATATATATATATATATATATATATATATATATATATATTCTTGCTAATTTGCTCAGACTGGGCTTGAATTTGTGATTCCCCTGTGGGATTACAGGTGGGCACCACCACGCTGGTTTGAGAGCACTTTCACACCTTTACTTTGCCTCCTCTCTTTCCCTGTCCCAGTCTCTCACTTTGACACCCCATAAATCTCTCAGGTCCCTATGGAAAAGACTGACTTTACGTAGGGAGGGACAGAATTTCTCACCAAGGATGGGGTGAGACTCAGCTGTAGGAACCAGGAGACTGCACCAGCATGGCTGCTGCTCCCACCCAGGAGCTATAGGGCATTCAAGGCAGGGGACAGTGACCTTGGGAAACTCAGCAGGGGCTCATCCCTGCAGTAGGTCGGGGCTTGCTCTGCAGAGGCCACCATGGAACTGGGCTCCCTCGTGTCCATGAGTGGGGCCACTGTCATGGCTGGCTGCCAGACAGGGTGGACACGACTATGGAAGTGGGCAGTGAGGAGCCCACAGAGTGGTATCTAGGAGCACAAACACATGGGGCTCTGTGGCGGTATATAGTAACCACAGTGCTCCCAAGGCCAAGAGGGAAGGGCATCCAGCTAGTGGGGCACTGCTTGACTTACATATCCCACAAGAAAGTCAAGTGACCAGGAAGGACATTGTCAGATTCCCCAACAGAAGGTCGCAATGTCTGTCAGGTTCTAGATCTGAGAGAGCTCTCAGATCCAGAGGAGCTAGGACCCCTCAGAAGGACTT
Source organism: Octodon degus (assembly GCF_000260255.1). Taxonomy (NCBI): domain Eukaryota; kingdom Metazoa; phylum Chordata; class Mammalia; order Rodentia; family Octodontidae; genus Octodon; species Octodon degus. The sequence goes on along the minus strand of NW_004524607.1, from coordinate 16,108,766 downwards.
TATCATTCTGCTGTCTACAGTAAACAGGGACAACAATGATTTCCTCAACTCTTCCCCAGAGGACCTGGAGCCACTTACCCGAATAACATTCATGGAGAGATGGGATGTCTGATCAGTTAACCAGGGGCCCTGACCTTGCCAGGGTGAGGGTCTCAATCACTCACTGAGACCAGAGTCTCTACCAGTGGCAATACTGAAGGCTTGGGGGTCTAGAACAGGGTGATGAGGGGGATGAGGGATGTCGGTTATGACCCTAATGTGCAGTGCCCTCCTGTAGTAACTGTTCTCTATTCAGAGTGGAATCAGCATGAGATGTGGGGTGCACTACATGGAGACAGGAGACTGGGATAACACTGATTTTCTGTTCCACAACTGTCTGGATGGAGCATCTGGATAGATGTGTGGGTGCTCCAACCCCCAGCAACCCACACCTGTACCTCTTCCACATGTGCTGCTCCTGGAAATGTCTGAGGGTAGCTATCCCTAAAATGGTGGCTTAGGAAGACCCAGGTACCTCACTTGAATTTGGGACAACTGAGGCATCGTTTCTGCCCTGGTGTGGATCACATTTCCTGGGTGGGACTTGGCCTGAACCTCTCTCTCCTTCTTCCTTTTTCCTGCCTAGATCTGGTTCTGGCTAAGGTCAGCCATACCAGGGTGCTTGCTTTGGGCAAAGAGGGTATGGATGGAGCATAGAAGGAGGCAGCTGTCATTGTTAGCTGCGATCATGTGACCAGTTACAGACCCAAGAGCTGTAATGATCATGAGTACTTTGTACTTATGTTCATTTGAATATATTTGTTTATATGTTAACTTTTTTCTCTCTCCCTCCCTAACTTCCCAAACACCTAGCATAAAGTGTACTAATCATGGGTGCTTATTTATTTATTTATTTATTTAGTGGTAGTGAAGATTGACCTCAGTATTTTTTCATTGAACTATATCTCCAGTCCTTTTTTATTTTTCATTTTGAGACTAGGTTTCATTAAGTTTCCTAGGTTGAGCATGAATTTGTGACCCTCCTATCTCAGCTTCCCTCCCTTGGCTGGGATTATAGGCATGTGCCACCATGCCTGGCTCAAGATAACTTTATATCTCAGTATTTAAGCTGAAGGAAATTGATTTAAGAGGCAATGTGTCTTATCTAGAGGAGGAACAACTTTATTCAAAGATGGAGAATGGAGCTTTGTGTCCTTTTTGGGGAAGGAATCCCGGTGGTTCTGTGTTTGCACCATGGGGTGTGAGCTGGTTGCTTTATTTCAAGGTGAAGTGTGATTTGTTACTTTGGTTTCACAGGTACTAGTAGTTGTGTTGTGCTCCATTTCCATGACAGTTCTCTGCCTTAGATTTTAAAATTCCCCTTTAAAAATCCCCACCATGCCAGGCATGGTGCTATAGGTTGGTAGTCCCAGTACGCAGGAGGTTGAGGCAGGAAGATTGCTTGAGCCCAGGAGTTGGAGGTCAGCCTGGGCAACCTAATGAAACCCTGTCTCAAAACAAACAAACAAACAAACAAACAAACAATCTCCTATGGAACCACCTATGTGGTGAATTTCATGGAAAAAGCAATCTGATCACATAATCAAAGAGCAGTGCCTGGTCTTTCCCAGAAAACTGACATACTCAGACCTTACATCTGAGCTGATGCCTAGGAACCAGTGTGGCCATGCTAGGCCACAAAGGTCTTATACTATCCCAGCTCCTTCATTCATAGCCACAGAGCAGTGGCCACCAGGGCCTCTAATTCATACACTGGGAACTGTAAAAAGCAAAATGTAGACCAGAACATAAAGAAAAAAAGTTTAACGCTGACGTGGTGGTGCATGCCTGTCATCCCAGCCATTCAGGAGACTGGGGCAATGTCTGCGTTGGTGGTATAGTGGTAAGCATAGTTGCCTTCCAGGAGACTGGGGCAGGAGTATAACAAGTGAGAGCCAGACACTGTCTCAAAATGAAATGAAAACAGTTCTAAGTAGTAGAACTCTTGTCTAGCCTGCAGGGTGCCCTGGATTTGATCCCCAGTATCACATACACACACACACACACACACACACACACACACACACACACCCCACACACATGCACGCATACATGTATGCACAAAGTTTTTTTTTGTTCTCTCTCCTCATTCTTTTTTATTTTTTTAAATTTTATTGAGAAATAAATATGAATGAGACAGTTTCAAAGCTGATTGATAGGACAGTTTCAATAATCAATACATAGTACATTGTTATCTTCTTAGTGGTTATCCATAGTACAAGAAGCAGACAGGATATCCCGTCTAAACACTATTAGTACACCTCTTTCTCCTCATTGAATTAAGTGAAGTAGCTGTATATCTATCCTAACTATTTGTATATATAAATACAAAATGATCTTTCCTTTGTATCCCCCCTTTTTCTTTGTTTAGTCCTGTCAAAGGTGAATATTCTGTTGGCATCTAAATACTCTAGGTGTTTGAATTCAGCTAAACAATCCAACACTGTCTAGCAGTCTATAATATTAGTGGGTTATCCTCAGAAGTTATTGACTTGAGCCTTTTACAGCTCATCGTATTAATATGGCTTTACTTTATATACCTTGTTTTTATACTTTTCTGCTGGATGGTTAAGACCAAGATAAAGCAAGACCTATATACCCAGAAATGTAACCTTTGTATCTGATAAGGTCAGTCAAGTCCCCTCAGGATTTATCCTGTAGCCCCGTACCATACTTTGTAGATCCTTTCTCAGTGTCAGCCATGAGGATGAGTCACAGCCATTGCTTGACCAATTTGCTCTCTGTGAAAGCCTGAGAAAATTTTTTTCTCTCCATGTGACTCTCCCCAGGCATGATATACATCATCGATCACATTCCTCTGTGGCTCCATAATCTTCTTGATCAGAAAATTTGGAGCACAACTGAGTTACAGGATGTTACAGTACAGGTTCTCCTATGTCCTGAGTCTTCACTGACCTTGAAAGGCTAGGGCCAAAATGTTGGCCGACCTTGCAGCTCTTCCTTTCCTCCAATTTTGAACTGCTAAATTAGGTTGTTAACCCTCCAGAAGAGAAGCTTATTATTAATCTGCAATATATGCAGTTCGGTTTACCCTATCTGTCTAAGTATTAAACATCTTTGGCATATCATGGATGCACAAAGTTTTACTTGGGAAGAGAACAGTCCAGATCTCAAGGCTGGCTCACCAGTGAAAAAAATGCAACAGGAGTCTTTAAAAATCCTGCAAATTCTGGGGAGATAGCTCAGTAGATAAGCGCTTGCCTGGCAAGCACAAGGTCCTGAGTTCAATCCCCAGTACCTCAAAAAAAAAAAATCCTGCAAATTTATCAAGAATATGATTAGTTTTAGTTTCTCATAAAATTATCATGTATGCAGAGGCTTGTGTAAATTAAGTAAAAGATTGTTTTTTGATGAGGGAATCAATAAAGAGCTTGTAGTTTTATCTGTTTTAGAGACCAGAGCTGGACAGAGGGGTCCAAGTATGATGTCCTGCCTGCCCTAGCTGAGACATTCAGGCATAATAGTGGCCAAAGGGCTCTCTGGGCAGCTGGGTGGATATTTCTTTGGGCTGCACTTTGGACTACTTTCTATCATGTTAGGGGTTTTTCTCTTCACTGAGGCTTGGCCCCAAAGGCTTCTGACAAAATGTATTCATGTCCCACTCTCCCCTTCTGCAGCCCCGCCCTCTCCCCTCCTTTTTTAATTGTTTTCAATTATTTGAGTTGCTTTTTCTGATATTTAGATCATAATTTCCCTCCCCTTTCTCTCTCCCTCTCTCCCTCCCCCCACCACTTTCCTCCCCACTCCCCTGCCTGCCTGCCAGGTGGCCTGCCTTCTTTTCTCAGGATTGAAGCCAGTGGTCTACACTGATCCACATGTTCAGAACTTTGTCCATTTTTTACCTTTTGAGACAGGGTCTCACTAAATTGGTTGGTTATCTCAGCTGGGTTTGCCACTCCCCTGCCTCAGCCTCCCAGAGTTCTGAGTCTACAGGTATGCACTACCATGGCCAGCTTCATAACTTCTCAGTAATAAATTTCTTGACATTGTTTGAGGCATTACTTATTGCTTTCCTGAAGTTGTAGATGAGGATTTAGCACTGCTACATTATCCTTCAATTTCTTTTCCTGTATCTATTTATTTTTGTTAGAAATAAGTAAATAATTAGTGGTATAACAATATATAAATATCATCCAGTTTTGAATAATGTGATTTAAAACCTTTCTCTAATGATGTTTGCTTCTTGCTTCCAGTAATATGGCTGGCATGTCCCTGGACTAGTGACCATGAGAGAATGCAGAGTAGGCATTAAGTTGTTTATAGCTGGGGAGCCCCTGGACCAGCCCCAGACCACCACCCCAAGATGTCCTAATACAAAGACAATGATACTGCTGCTTGGTTGGGCTTTCCTGGTACCACTGAGCTCAGTCCTCACAGATTGTCCCCAGTTCATTAGGAGAAGTGATTTTAAAGTGGGTTCATCAAAGTAGGATGGAAGAACTCTAATGGACATCAAAAAGGAGCACCCATTTTTGTCTAATACAATTCCCATGTCTCAGCTGGATATGGTTGTATATGTGTATAATTACAGCACTCTGGGAGGCTGAGGCAGGCGGCGGCAAGTCTTAGCTCAGAAAGTCTAAGTCTTAGCTGGGAAACTTAACAGGGCCTGGTTTCAAAGTAAAAATATTTTTTAAAGGACTGGTGTTGTAGCTCAGTGCAAAGATGCTGGGTTCAGTTACTAGTACCAAAAATCCAAACCCAAACAAAAATAGTAAAACAATGTCCAAGCCTGTGTTTTGTATCTAGGAGCAGTTTGTAGGGAATGAAGGAGGGGAATGGCCAAATGTGTTTGTGAAACACTTCACTAGGGGTGTCGTGGCCTAGTCCCTGCCCTGCCCTCCTGGAGGAGGCTGAAGGTCATCCAGCAGTGGCCAGGCAGCTTCTGTGTGCGCCAGTCTTCTGTGGCTCACTTATGTTTACAGCAGCTGGGAGAAGACACAAGGCCTCTGAATCTGTTTGCAGCCTGTGAGGCCCAGAATGTCTGCCCAAAAGTGGGTTTGTGCTAGCCTAGAGTCCCTTTCAGGGTCTGGCCTCCTGGCTGGACAGAACTCACTCCCACTCAGCTCCCAGGACTTGCACAGCAGCTGTCTCTGCCTATAGGAAGCCTTCCTGTTCTGCTGCTAGGCTCCTGTGCCATAGAGCAGCAAAGGATCCTGGGATACAGGGGTGCTGACCCATATCCTTGCTCAGGCCCCCCATTCCCAGAGTGGGCAGGTTGCAGTAGTGGTGCCCTAAAAACAAACAAACAACAACAACCAAAAAAACCCCAAGCCAAATAACAACAACAAAACCACAGATCTAGTTAGTACTTAATGTGCTAAAGACCAGTTTAATTCAGGATCTAGTGCAAAAGGGGGAAAGAGACCTCAATATAGAATTGGGCTCAATTCTGCCCATAGTGGTGTATAGTCAAGGAGCCAGGTTGCTGGCAGCTGTTGGTGGGTGGAATTCTATTAATGACGAGAGCTTCCAGGCAGACAGACTAAAGATGCTTGTGAAGGCAGCCAGGGTGAGCAGACATCACCTGGGGGAGGAGGGAGATGAGGGATTTGATTCGGTGTTGAGGGTGAGGTTTCTGGCTAAACTGACTTGATGGGTTTTTTCCTTGCAACCAGGCAACACAAAAATGGCACACAGAAGCTCAAAGGTGGAGAGCGAGTTTTGAGGAGCCCCCTATGCACCTGCGGTCTGGTGGTGGAGATGGTCTCAGGCCCTTGGTCCTCCCCCGTCTGCAGTATAGACATCTCCCCACCCCTGCCTGTTCTTTGTTTTCATTTTAGGAAGCTGGACTTGGCCTAACCCTGCCTCATGATGTCTTCTCAGTCTGCAAGCAGGTCAGGAGGGTGCTGTCTACTGCGCCCCTCCCCCCCCAACACTCCCACATGTCCTGAAGCTGAGAGATGGTGACGGGATTGGTGTTTGAGGGATACAGGCATCCCAGGAGGGCTGAGGCAGGAAGGACTGGCTCTCTGCACAAGGACAAGGAGCAGAGGGAGGCCTCATCTTTCACAGTATGTCAGAGATCACAGAACCAGGCCACGTGGATGTTCCTAAGGAGACAATTCTCAATTCTATCACTTTGTCACCATCCACCTAGATCAACAGTCTTTGGATTGCTCCCTGCCACCCCCCTGCCATTTCCTCATCTCTTTTGGAAAATCATGGCCCTCCCCTGCTGCCACCTCATGATTTCTGGGACTTGCCCCAAGCTGCATCTCCCACTCTTGATTGAAGCCAAGTGTCCTCTAATTCACCATATCTCACCTTTCAGGCTAGGCAGAGATACTACCTGTCTTGTGAAGGTGCAGAGACCATGTCACCTCTGCTTTCTCTTAGCCCTTGTTCCATGGTCCTTGCGCTACACCTCATTGTCCCAGGACTTTGGGACTTGCTCCATCTCAAGCCCAATGTCAGGAGGTAGCAGTTGTGCCCCTTACTGCTGTGTCTTTCCTCTAACTCCAGACCAGCTTGTGACACTGTCCCGGAGCTTAAGCTGAGGCTGAATGAACAGCTGCTGCCCTTTAGCCCTAGTCCACCTCTGCCCCTTTGCCCTTGAGGGAGGGGAAGCTACCACATCTGGCATGGGCATCTGTCTCTCTTGTTCCTGCTTTCTCCTGCTCTACCTGGGCTACACAGACTCAAGCAGGCCTTGTCCCCTCCTCAGCTCTGTAAGCAGCTGGTGACAGGCAGAATAGGCCTGGTGTGGGCTAGCTGATCCTCCTCACTTGCTCCCCAGAAGGCCCATGGTCTGCTTGCAGTTAACATGGGGTGGACATGGTCCTCTTCCCTTGCTGTGCTCCAGCCTACCAGTGCCCCACAGGGAGACATGTGACATGCAGGCCTGGGACATATCTGCAACCTGCCCATCAAGTCAAAAAGTGGTAACAAATTCCACTCCAGTTTCCTATCACTCTTGTGGAGCTCTCCCTACTGACATGCCATCCCTACCCACAGTCCAGGGCACCCCATTAGCTTTCTTGCCTCTTGCTCCTCTTTTTGCAGGCCTGCTATCCTCCATCTGGCTGTCACATCCTTATTTTTATTTTATTTTTTTGGTGGAATCAGGGATTGAATTCAGGCCCATGCACTTGCCAGGGAAGGGCTTATTCCACTGAGCCATTTCCCTGGCCCCGTCATGTCCTTTTGCACATGATTTTTAGAGCAGGGTGAACCATGTGGCCCCAATTTGAAGGTCTTCCCCAACCACAACTTGCTTGGCAACTGGACCTGAGCTCCTTAGGGAGTAAGTACAGGGTCCAGAGTACAGCTGAGTGCAAGGTATGTGATTTGTCCTACTGAGTGAAGGACACACACGCAGCATGTGTGTACGTCTATGTGTATGCACAGCCTGGGAGTCTAGGCCTAAGGCTGCAGACTTGGAGGGAGGGAAGGTGGGGTATGCTTTGGGTCCTAGAACCTACAGGAAGGGGGAACCAGAGAGAGCCAGTGAGCAGGACCTACCTGGGACTGGGAGGTTCATGAACCCCCTAGCAGTGGGGCTACACTGTGCTTTCAGGAGTATGTGCTATGCACAAGCACGGCACAGACACTGTAGAGTTGGGGAGGGGGTAGGCAGGTCAGGCCTGGATCCTGGGTCTCCCTGTGCAGAACCAGGCAGGTGCCTACAGGTACCTGGGACATCCAGTTCTGGACTTCGGTGAGCATGGCCCATTTGGGACAGCTCTGCACTGCCCTGAGCAGGGACAAAGATGACGCTGGACCTGGGGGAGGGCTGTGTACCTAGATTCAGCCAAGCTGTTGGCAAGGCTCGCTGCTCAGGATCTGATCCAGGCCAGGGAATACAGGGCCAAGGGAAAGGGGCTATTCAGGCTTGGATGATATAAAACGTATCTGGCTATAAAAACAAACACAGAAACACAGATCTAGAGTCTTCTACCTCATGGCTTAGGTTTAATTCTCATAGGATGGTGGGTGGCCCATGTGAACGCCGTGCTTTGGAAATTATAAGACTGGGGTAAGGGACATTTTTTAAAAAATGTATTTAGTGCCGGGTCTACTACACAGATTGGACTTGTAGTGATCCTTCCTGTTTTCAGCCTCCCAAGCACTGGGATTACAGGCAGGTGCCACCATGCCCAGTCTCAGTCACCGTCTCAGGGTGCCCTAGGGGGTGGGGGCTGGCACGGCAGGCCTGGGATCAAACCCCTGGCCTCTGCATCTGCCTAAGCAGGGGCTTTAATCCACTGAGCTATCTGGCCAGCCCTGCAGCTCCAATTTTGACCCAGGATGTGGGAACTTTGTAGATGATGGAGTCTTTGCCTGACGATGGCCTCCAGAGTGGTGAATGAAATGAGGCTTGGTAAATGCATGTCATGGTCAGGAGAGACTACTGTCAGAGATGACTGGAGGGCCACAGCCCCTCTGCTCAGCCTCCACCTTGAGGAAGTATTAGAGAAGCTAAGTTAGATATAAATTAATATGGAGTCAGAGAGGGATTGGGCTCTCAAGGAAGTTGGTACAAAAAATAGTCATCAGAATTGTGGCTGGAAGCATCTCAGGATGAAGAAGCATAGCAAGGCCTGCATGGCTCCCTAGAGATAAACAGCAGCTTGAGATTATACTGTTATTAGTACCACCTGGTCCAGGGGGTTCAGTTAGGCATCAGACACACAGGTAGGTGACAAGAATATCTGGACCCAAGCTCCCCCCTTTGCAAAAACGTGTTTTCTATGTAGCCTTGCTACATTACTCGTTTCCCTATCAGAGCAATATTAGCTGAGCAGCTATACTTGTAATTTTACAGGTTGTAGTTTGATCCACGTTTAACTCACATTGTGACTTTGCTGTATAAATTACCCCTGACAAAAGGCTGTGGTGGCCCACCACTTGGGACCCCGAAATCCAGGAGCTATTCTTTCCTTTCTTTTTAACAAAATGCTTTACTTCCTCCTTCAGTTGGCAACTTAAGCCCTGAATGTTGTGAGACCACAAATTTGTCACATTTGACATCAGGTCAGGAGTTATATTTTTCCTGTATCAGAAGGACAATCAGCTGAGTGAGAGACTCAGACTCGAACAGAATGGAAGGAGAGGGTGCCTGAGAGTCCTGATAGACTCCTTCACAAACCTCTGTTGAGAAGGGAGTAGGAAGAAAAATGGATAGTTGGGTACAGATCAGGTGGGGACAGGTCCAGGGGAGAAGGTGGGTGATCTGGGTCCCTGCCTGACAAGGTGAGGGTTCTGAGGCGGAGACTGAGCAGCTGATTCTCTCCTATGGGCTCCCCTGCATTTCTTCTCTACCTGGCTCTGGGCCCAGGAGACTGACCCCAGAGGGCTGCACTCCTGGAATTCTGCCTTCAAATTCCGGGTGGATTTGGCCAAAAGGCAGTGCTGAAAGGAGAGAGGACGTGGAAAGGGCAAAACTGGGGTCTTCTTGCCCCATGCTCACTGTTCCTATATAGTCACAGTTCCTGCTACATGAACCCATCTCCACATCTCCAGCTCACTGGAGGCTGGACACCATTCTACCCTTTCATCTTCTTTGGGCCTAAGGGTGGCAAAGGCTGTCAGGTGCTAGCATCTCCACATTCCAGTGTTTCTCTTTACCTTTACCTCTACCACTGTTCTTGGTTAATGGTTAGTTTTCCTACCTCCCCTTCCCTGGGAACCCCCCACCCCCACCCCTACCCTCTTTCCCCACCCCCAGGAAAATGCTGCTTCTTACTGAACCTGCCACGTAGGGTAAACCAAGGTCTCAGCCAGGAGTCCAGGGTTTGAAAGCATGGATATCTACAAGACAAAAGGTGCCATGTGGAGGTGGCCTGGAAAAAAATGGTGGGGAATGGTGGCCACTGGTGGCAATGACAGCACTATCTCCAGGAGAGGTCTGAGTGTCTCCTGGGCCTAAGCAGCTCGCAGCAGGTGCTGAAGTTCTTGGTGAGGGCATTCTTCCCAGTCAGTCCCTCTGGTTGCCGCCCTGCCTTGAGGGTCTAAGTACTAAAATAATGGTTAATGGGGGTTGGAAGCTGGGAAGGAGCCTCAGGCCACAACAGTCCAGGCAGAAAGGTGGCCACAGACCTCTGTGGGTGTCAGTGCTCACCATCAGAACCCAGCTATGTCCCTTGACAGGTTTTGGGAAGGACTATGGGTGGTCACTGAATCCACCGACTTCCTTGCCCTAGATCTTACCCAACCTATATAACTTCTGCCCCTGTGTGTGCTGTGCCCACTGCTTGGAGGCTCTTAACTCTCCCTGGTCCTGACCACATGTTCCTCCAACTACGGCCTCTGCAACCCCAATGCCTACCTACATTTGGTTGCCGTGGTCCACGGATCCTCTGTCCGTGCCCACGGCTGTGCACCTGCTCCCCCTTTTACGTTGGCCCTGCAGTGACAGAGTGACAGCGGTTCCAGGAGGGGGTGTGGTGGAGCTGTGGGGACATCGCCCGGCTGCCTCTATTCCCTAAGAGGAATGATCACCCCTTACCACGGTCTCTGCAAACAGCAGGGTCTGGCAATAGGCTGGCTCCCACTCCCCAACGCGGGAGTCGCCTCCCTACTACACGTCGTGGGGTTCGGTTCTGGCCCTCGAAAGGGGCCCCCGAATCCCGGAGGGAGGACAGCTGGATCTGAAGGAAGGGGTACCCCAAGGGGCTGGACTCCGTGGGCCTTCCAAGGGATGGCCGACGCGGAAACTTTGAGTTGTGAGTCCCAAGAGCGTCCGGGTCGCGGGGCCGCTGCACTTCGCTCTTCGCGCCGCTCTCCGGGCAACCCCGTGTGACCGGAAGTGCTCCCCCCATGGGCATGAGCGGGGCGGGGCCGGCGGGCGGCACTTCCGGTGCCCACGCGCCGCCACTGCCGCCGCCTCACAGCTCGCGGCAGTGACTTTGTGTCGCGCGGCCCAAGCGGCCCGCAGGCCCCGGCCCCGCGTCCAGCTTGCGGCTCAGCCCGCCGGGCGCGCGCGGTGAGTGGGTCGCGCGAGGGGGCGGCGGCGGGCCGGGCCGGGGTTGACGCCTGCCGCGCGAGGCCTCGGGCGGCGGGGGTAGAACGTGGGGCTGCCGTGGCGCTTGGGAGCCCTGGCCCGGTGCAGAACCGGCCATCGCAACTACGCCCACGGCCTGTGAGGCCCGCGGATCCTCCGCTTCCCCAGGGCCTCTCGACGGGGGTGGGCAGTAAGCTGTGACCCTCAGACGCCGAGCCAAGCAGGCAGCGCCGAGGGGGCGGGCTGGGGACGACACGCGCGACACCTGGGGAGCTGTCTGGCGCCGCCTCTGCCTCCTCCGCAGCAGAGCTGAGCCACCTCCCGCCCCCGCCCCTGGGACACACCCATCCAGGAGAGGCTGTCAACCACCTTGGCTTAGGCAGAAGGTGGGAGTCCGATGAGCCCCTTGAGGGAGGGGAGAGACTGCTTGTCCTGGCGCCCCCGCAGCTTGCTTTGTGACCTTGGGGCGGGGGTGTCTGAGTCCCTACTATCTGCAAATAGCGGCTCAGGCTGGTCTTCTATGCTAAGTTGTCTGTTCTCAGTAGGTGATTAGGGGAACTCAGCTCTGGGGTTCCATAGAGTATGGGGTGGCTACATAGCAGGAGAGGGGCTGGCCTTTGGTAGCAGGTGATAGGGAAGGGGAGGTACAGATGCATTAGGCCACTAGTGCTGTCAGTGTAGAGTGATGAAGCTTTCTATTTAACAAGTATTGGTAGGTCTGGGGAGCTGGTTGGCCTGGTAAAGGGGCTACCCTGGATCTCAGATGTCCCCATGGACATGCCTGCGACAGGAGTAGGCTCAAGTAGAGTGGGAGCTGCTGAGACCCACAGACAGTGAGGATTGTGGTGGCCAGGAAAGGGGCTGTGAGGTCCATAGGACCACCCAGAGAGAAAGTGGACTAGATACAAATTACACACATATCTTCTGCATGTCCATATGAGTTTCCTTGTATTTAGAACCTTGTGGAGTTTCTGACAGTTCTCAGATTTTTGAGATAAGGTCTTGCTATATAATTTAGGCTAGTATCGAAATGGTGGTGATCCTCCTGTGCTGCCTGAATGCTGGGATTTCTAAGTTTTCAGGCTTTGCCAATTTGTTCTGTCCTTGCTCACTCCATTCTCGTGAATGATACCTTGTCATCTCCAATTCTAAATATTTGCTCCACCATGTCCTAAGGTGTAGGGTCCCAAGGGAAATGAGAGTCCCAGGGATTGATCAGGCTGCTTACCTGACTCCCTGTGGCTTCCGTTTTGGAATTGAAGGTCACGGGGAAATGAGCAGAGTAAGTTTCCAAGGGGCTGAAGGCTGGAGAGGGAGGGTATCCCAGGACTTGGGGTACAGGTATATAAACTGACTAACTCCAAAGCCCGTTTTTCTGAGCATTGATTCTGAACCTGGTGTTGGGCACATGTGTGGCTGGCTGTGCTTAGTCCTAGGCCTGTCTGCTTTGAGACCTTTGACTTCTGCAGATGCTGGCCTTCCCTCTTCTGTGGTCACCGATGAAAGTCACTTCTTGGGAGAAGTGACATTATCCAGTCTTCTCCTTAGAGACAGAGATTCCACTGCTTCTGAGATGGGTTCTAGTTTGAAGGACCCCCTTGGCTGAGTTTGTCTTGTCATGGTAACTATAGGCTTTGGGGTTCCTTCTTAAGTAAGCACTACAATACTGTACTTTTGTGTGTCTGTGATGGCAGGATTCAGAGGGGAATAAGGGAGCTCCTGCACTGCCTCAGTTAACTGGTCTCAGGTAAAGGAAGTGTATGTCTTGCCAGGGAAGAGACCCAGGAACTGTGTGTAATAGGGACCCAAGGGGGGGCTGCCACTAGAAAGTCATCGAAGGGGAAAGAGCTCCAGGAAGGAAGAATGACACACACAAAGGTCCTGAGGTGGTGAACATGGGTCCTTTATATCACAGCTGTGAGATTCCTTTTGTTGGGTCCTCATATACAATAACCTGGCCTTGGGATCCTAGGATAGTGGCTGCTCCAGGTGGTGGGTCAGGCAGGAGGTTCTGCTGGTGTCAGGGCTCAGTTTAAATTTTCAGCCTGAGGGCTGGATGAGAAAAGCCTTCTAGGTCTGAGGTGGATGGCAGTTGGGAAACCACTGATGAGTGTTCTCAGTGCCCTAAGTGTTGGGCATAACTGCATCCTTGGGCAAAACAAGGCACATGAAGCACATATATTTCCATACTTCAGAAATGGTAGAGGCAAGAAGATAGACTTTTAGGAGAGGCCAGAGACTTGGTGGCTCTTCTGGGCTAAGTTCTGGGGCTTGGATCTTTGGTAACAGTGATTTGCATATAAGTAGGGGTAGGATGGTCAGGACCAAGATGGCATCTAGAAGGCAGGTGTTCCAGCTCTGGATTTGGTCTGCATGCATAAGGGGTTGGAGTTGGAGTTGCCTCATTGTCAGTGTGGGTTTTAATGCAAGCTGCTTAGAACATTTTGGAAAAAGAGTACAGGCCGCTGAGGTAGAAAGTGATGAGTGGGAGTAAGAGCCAGTCACTAAGCAGTACTCCCAAGTGTGTCCATAGGAATACAGGGCCCAGTCTGTGATGTTCTCACAGCCCTGGGCATCTTTTTACAGAGGGCTCCAGTCTGGCTTTAAACCGTCTGAAGCATACATTGTCCTTGAGTAGAGTTGGATGGGCTGTGATGAGCCGAGTGTCTGATGTTATCCTGTGGCTTAACAGTCCAGGACCCCTCAGGACTTGTGGACCCAGCCCAAGTGCTTGGCAGTGGGTTGGAGTCACTTTGGAAATGGCCCTGTTCAGATCTGAGACACAGATGAAGCTAGGTGCTAGTTGATGAACCCATTCTTGGCACATACCCAAAAAGGAGCTACAGAATCTTCACAAAATACAATAGCCCTACTCTTGAGACTCCACCAGAGGCTGAAGAAGGATGGATGACTGACAAGGAGGAGCTGTCCTAGCATCCCCTGCTCCACCTGCACCCCAGACAGCAATGGGCTCAGGACTGTGTGGCTGTCTGGTCTGCTGTGAGCCTGAAGGCTGGCTATCTGTCCCATCAGTGGGAGACTGGGATCCTGGAGCCTCTGGGGTGTTGGCATTCTAGCCCTTAAGATTCTCTGATCCACCAATCATCATGAAATGCCAGAGGGCATTTTATATTACCTGCTCTGGCCTAGCTACAAGCCTATGTCTGTGACCCACTGAGCTTTCCCCAGATGCTGAGGATAGTGAGAAGGGCAGACCTGAAGGTGGTGTGTGTTCGTGGATCCTCTTCCATGACTTACAGGAAGGAGCTCAGCCTGCTGACTTCTCAGTGCTGGTCTCCCCTTTCTTTCTCTGAAGAGACCAGCTGAGCTGCCTATCCCCTTCTCCTGCCCATCGAAGGCCCACAGTGTGTCTGTGCTGGGGCCTCACATCTGACAGTTCTGCTTGCCTGGCCCATGTGTGCAGAGGACTGGGTAAGCTCTGCACTGTCTGTGCTCATAGGTTACACTCATCCCTTTCTGCAAAGTGCAGACTACTTTGGAGTGTGTTACCTGAACTCCATGTGCCTCATGGTCCTTCTGGGTAAAGCCTGGTGGTCAGTGCTTAACTTACCTCAGGAAAAGAAAGCAGCTCTCACTAGGTGTGTGGTTGTTGGTGAGAAAAAGTGGGGGCTGCATCCCATGGGCTCACTGGGAGAGGGTCTTTGGCAGCACCTGAATGTGCATGTTACAAATAGAGGATGGCAGACAAAGTGGTCCTCCCACTGCCTCAGTGACTTCACTGCATCTCCCATCTGTGTTTCAGGCTGAGTGAAAGCTTGCTCTCAGGGACGATGGCAGCCCTTCATACCATTCTGGATTCACCAGCTACCCAGCTTGAGAGGGTGGAGGACGGGTCTGAATGTGATCCTGACCAGGAGGAAGAGGAGGAGAAGGGGAAAGATATGGAGGAGGTGGAAGAGGAGGAGGAAGAGGAGGAAGAAGAAGAGGAAGAGGAGGAGGAGGAAGAGGAAATAGTTGTAGAAGAGGAGGAGGCAGAGGAAGTGGCAGAGGTCGTGGAGGAAGCCGAAGTGCAGGAGGTGGCAGAGGTGGAGGTAGAGGCAGAGTTTGAGGGGGACAACGATGATGACGAGGAGGAGGAAGAAGACGGCGATGACAGTGACAACCACGATGTAGAGGAAGTACTGGCAGGGGAGCAGAGTCCAGGGCTCGGGATCCAAGAGCAACTTAGCCATGGTGGTGATGCCAAGTCCCCAGTTCTGGCAAAGGGTAAGAAAAAGGATCCAGACTCTGGGAAAGGAAATGAAAGGCCAGGTCTGGGACTTGGCTAGACCAGGGAAAGTTCTGAAGCTGGAGCTAGAGTGACAGAACCCTTTGATTTTTTTTTTTTT
>NW_004524607.1:16072043-16093312 GCF_000260255.1 Octodon degus | reverse complement strand
TAGAGTGACAGAACCCTTTGATTTTTTTGAGTATTATTTAACATATACTAAATCTTTTTTTTTTTTTTTTTTTTTTTTTTTTTTGGCAGAACTGGGGATTGAACTCAGGCCCTTGTGCTTGTTTTACTGAGCCATCTCCCTGCCCCACCCCATTTTACTTATTTATTTATTTTTTGGTTTGGCACCAGTCCATGTACTGAGCTACTTCCACAGCCCTTTATTGTTTTGGAGAAAAGATCTTGCTAACTTGCTAAATTCCCCAGGCTAAGTTTGAATTTGTGATCCTCCTGCCTCAGCCTCCCACAGTGTTGGGATTATAGTATGTGTTAACCACAACTGGCTTTAGGCCCAGTTTTTGAAGAGGGAGCACCTGGGAGCTGCGTCCTTGCCTGTCATCTGGGCCAAAGATGGCTGGGATGACCAGACCAAGTGCCACAAGGGTGGAGGAGGGGTCTGCATGAGGAAGAGGAGGAGAAGAGGAAAGACATGGAGGAGGTGGTGAGACAGGAGAATGTGATCCTGACCAGGTGAAGAGGAGCAGAGTCCAGGGTTGGGAGCCCAGGAGCTACTTGACCATGGTGGTGATGCCAAGTCCCCAGATCCCTAAGAGATCTTTCCCCTTAGCCCCACAGATGTGCCCCAGTCCAGCCGATGTTCAGGATGAGGATCTGGAGGAAGAAGAGGAGGAGGAAGATGATGAGGATGAGGATGAGGATTTCCTGACAGCTGGGTCTCAGGTGAGCTACCATCTCATTTGGAGCTCAGGTAACCTAGAGAGTTTCCCTGGGGCACTTTCCAGTCCTAGAGGACTCTGCAAGCAGTGGCACTGGGATTCTCAAGCAAAGGCCCAGGCCCTGAACCTGCAGGACAGGGCTGCAGGTCCCAGGCCTAGTGAGTGTGGGTTTCCTTCCCAGGCCTTTATGTTTTGTTTTGAATTTTTGGCTGCCACTCCACTTACCTGCATAATGCATAAAGATGTCAGAGGGCTGGCTGTCCCATAAAGTCACTCTGCACTCCTCACCTACAATGGCTATGATTCCCAGTCAGATGGGGAACCAGTGCCCATACTCAGTTGGCTGCTAAGGTGGCCCCAGCATTTGCTTGGCCCAGACCATGTGAAGTAGGAGAGACCATTGGACTTGGCATGTCATTGTCTCCTGCCCTCTGTAAGAGTCTTGTCTCTGTCCCTTAAAAGCAGGGTTGTTTACTTTCTCTGAGTTTGAGTTTCTGGTCTCTGGATAAAAGCAGGTCCTGCCTTCAGGGATAGGTAAAAGCATGAAAGCCCTCTGTAGATGTTGATAATGGTACTAGGCTGTGTCCCACTGGGACCTCCACTGTAGGGCCTCAGCATAGTTTCTCTGATTGCATTGCATGGCTTTGTATGTACTCAGCCTCTCACACAGGGCAGCTAAGGGCAGTGTCTGGGGCACTGTGCTTTCTAGGGGCTGGTGACTTTTGAAGATGTGGCTGTGTACTTCTCCCTGGAAGAGTGGGAAAGGCTGGATGCAGACCAGCGTGGCCTCTACCAGGATGTGATGCAGGAGAACTATGGGATCCTGGTGTCCTTGGGTAAGGAAGGGCCTTCTGTCCCTGAGAGGTAGCCTTCAGAACTTAGTTGTCTGAGAGTAGGCCTTTGGAGCCTCTGAATCAGGCACCCACTCCCAGGGAAGCCCTAAGACCATCCCAGCCTGTCAGTGGGGCTGGAGGGTATCTGAACCAGGTGGATTTGTGCTGTGGCGCTGCTGATCCCACTCTTGGCTCTGAGCTTCCCTGTGGGGCAGGCTGAGGCACATCTGGCCCCAGAAGGGGAGGGCTATACCCGAGGGAAGGGATGTAGAATCTCCTAGAGCAGAGCAAGGTGGGGAGGATGGGAAGGAGGAAAGGATCTGAGCCTGCAAGGGACAGCACAGGGTCCTCTGACAGCCACCATCTGTTCCTCTCCTGGGCAGGATACCCAGTCCCCAAGCCAGATTTGATCTTCCGCCTGGAACATGGGGAAGAGCCTTGGGTCCCAGACAGCCCTCATCCTGAGGAGGGAGACATTGTCACTGGCGTCTACACAGGTGAGTGTCAGATCTGTGTGCTAGCTTCTGCCTCTGCCTCTTGGGTCGTCTTGGTCTAACTCTAGGGGTGGAAAGCCCTTTGAAAACCTTAAAATGTTTCCCTATCCCTGCCTTGGAGCTGGTGATTTCTTTTTGTAAATGAAGATAGTTGTCAAGTTGTTGGCTCAGAGCTGCGCCCAGGCCCAAGGAGCCTAGCAGATTGTTGGTGAGGCTTCAGCAGTCCTCTGGCTTTTCTACCCACTTGACCATTTGTGCAAAACAGTCTTCTTCAGCCTTGGCAGTCTTTCCCAGAAGGCCATGGGCAGGCCTCTGACCCAGGTGGATAGTTGGAGTTTTTTGGAGAAAGGATTTTGGAATGTACAGACATTTGGTGTGGCAAATTTCTATGCAGTTCTTGGAACTAGTTCTGGCTCTCTTCCTTCACTTGTCTGAGGCCTGCTTTATTCATTTGGACAATGAATTTGAACTAATGTGTGCCTATAAGACCCAGTGCCCTGGGATGCTGAGGCAAGAGGAGCACAAGTTCAAACTCACTCTGGGCTACATAGTGACTTTATGAGACCCTGTCTCAAAATAAAAAGTAAAAAGGGCCAGAGACGTAGCTCTGCAAGAAGACCCTGGGGTGAATCCCCAGTACTGCAAAAAACAAAAAACAAAAACAAAAACAGAAGAAACAGAAGAGGAAGAGGAGAGGGGAAGGGGAAGGAAGAAGAAGAGAAGAAGGAAGAGAAGAAGCAAAAGAAAAGAATTTGAAGTAATTTTGTTTTGTTTTGTATGTCTTTTTGAGACAGGGTCTTACTATACAGTTCAGGCTGGCTTTGAGCTCACTTTGTAGCCCAGGCTGGTCTCAAACTCACAATGATCCTCTTTCTTCAGCCTTCTGAGTGCTGGGATTACAGGCATGCGCTACCATGTCCAGATAATTTTGAAGTAATTTGAACTAAACCCATGGTTTCCGATTGGACCACATTGGCCCATGCTGAGTTGAAATGCTCAGGAGTCTGTAGGTCATGCTCAGGTTTCAGATTGTTGAGGAAACTCATGGCTCACAAGTATCTTTGGCTGGGGCTGGAGTGACATCAGCTGAAAGGGACTTTTAAAAGAAAGCTGTAGCTGAGTGTAGTAGCGCAGGCCTGCACCTGTGAGGGTAAACAAGGAGAGCTGGGAGTTTGAGGCCAGTCTGTGCAACAGGTGAAATCTTGCCTCAGAGACCCAAAACAAAATGAAAAATATTCCTGTACATGTACTTTATATTCACCTGTATTGTACACTGTATGTGGTGTTTCTCTGTGGATATTGGTGAGAAGTGTATGTTCACAGACACATTCAAGAAAGCCACATGGAGGAGAAGGGGAGACAGGCCAGGGCTGGTCAGTGTCTTAGTCTGAGGTCTAGATGTGCCCCTCTTCTCCATGCCTCTTGGAGGGTCTTGTGCACCTCAAGCTGGATGGTCCGGGTCTCCTTTTAGTGCAAGTGACATGCACCGTGTCACCTGTGCACATACTTAGACTTTGGGGGCTCCCTTGGAGGGCTGGCCCTCTATTTTCTTCTGTGGCAAGTCATAGTATTAGGGTTGTTGGGCCTTAGTGGCCCCTGACCCAGTTCTGTCTACAGAGTTGTCAATAGGGCAAGACCCTGGCAACTTTTGATGTGCCATGTGCCTGCTTAGAGGGGATGTACCATGTGGTGACAAAGGCTGGGGACAGCTCAGGCAGGGTAAAAGAGCCTGAACTATGATGACAGCAGTGGTTGAATAGCCATCTCCTGCATCTATTCTGTTTGACCAAACTGGTTAAGAAAGGAGAGTTGCTGGGTGTGGGCAGGGTGGATGCTGACTGTGCCAGGATGACATTTTGCATTTGTAGGTAATAGTCCTGCAAGACGCAGTGCTGGTTTACTCAGCTGTACTCCTTGGTGAGTTGGGCCACATCTCCCACTTAGGCGCCATCTCCTTCCAAGTACTATTCAGAGCCCCTGCTTGTCCTTGAGCTCTGGGACCCTTCCCTTATTGCCTCCAGCTTTTCATTCCCCTCCCTCCTTTGGGGTGCTAGGGATTGAACCCAGGACCATCTACATGTTAAGTAAGAGCTGTACCACTGAGCTATATCCCCAGCCTTATTTTTAATCTTAAAAAAAAACCATTGAGACAGGGTCTTGGTAAGTTGCCCAGGCTGGGCTTAAACTTTTGAGCTTCCTGTCTCAGCTTTCCACAGTGCTGGATATATAAGTGTGTGCCACTGTACCCTGCCTACCCTTCTTACCTGGCTTAGATTGGAGTTTCCTTGCTCTTTGGGAATGCTCAGTGTAGTCAGTGGAGAGATTGCTGCTCGAGCCCCGTTTCTGCACCGGAGCAGAGAACAGTGCTGGAGAAACTGTCCATGCAGGCCTCATACGGGAGTGTATCTGGGCCCTGTGGGGTGGCCGTATGTCCACGCAGAGTTGGCTTTCTTGCTCACTGAGACTAGTTTCCCTGATGCCTCCTGGTTGCTATATCCTGGCCACTGAATACACCTACCTGTACCTGTTCTCTTTCCCCTGGGAAGCTCTGCATCCTTTCCTCCTCTCCCTAAATAACCTTAAGTACCACCTATTCTCTCTGCCTTTGTTTCCAGACTGTCTATCCCTGATCTTGTCTGTCCATCTGGCCTCTGCTTAGTCTCTGACATGCAACAGGACTTAAAGTGTATGTGCTATGGGTCCACCCTGCAGATTCCCAGAGTGCCCCAGTAGTCCCAGTCATTTTGCTTCCTTCTCCGCTCATGGCCTAGGCTGGCAGGTGTGTGGCTACCAGTGCCCCTAAGCTGCTGGCCACCTTACCTATCAGAGGCAACTAAAAGGGAAGTTTATCCTCAAGTATATGAAATGGTAGCTGAACTCTCCACAAAGTCATGAGGTCTGCCACCCCTCCAGGGTCCTCCATACCCTCTCAGACTCTACTCCACAGATATCCTTTGTCTGTGAACCCTTGCTGGCCTCTGGGACTTTGTTCCCATGGTCTCTTCTGCTGGGAGCTTGAGCACCCTTTAACTGGCTGGCTCAGTTCTTAGGCCCCCCTTTTGTTGCATGTTCTTTGACCCCTTTGGCTTTAGTTCTCATTTTCTGAGGTTTTTCTGGTGTCTAACTTGGTGGCAGCTTCCACAGTTTGCAGGTGCTGTGCTAGAACTGAGCCAGCCCTGCAGGGGCAGCTCCAGAGGGCTGGCCAGAGACCCTTGTCCACTTGGTGTTGCTCCTGCCCTGCTTAAAGAGGAGAGACACAGTGCCCAGGACTAATACAGCTTAAAAATCAAATGGGAAAGAACAAAGAAGGGGATTTAAAAGGCAGTAGAAGTGGAGACACAATGAGGCGAGAGAAACTGCGATCAGCAAGTGAGTGCAGCTGATGTCCCCCATCCCCCAGCAGGCCCTGGTGGCACCAGCCTGCTGAGGGTTCTGCTACCTCTGTATGCATCTGTGAGTACCTGGAAGACCTCAGAAGACTAAGGTACCCTGCTGGGGCATGGCTGCCACTGAATCTAGCTGTTTTAGTCCTAGCCAGAAGACAGAGTTTGGGTCTTGTTTTGCCCTAGACTTTAAGGCTTGGTGCAGGTAGAAGGGGACAAAAGTGACATAACCCAGTGGTGGGCAACTACTGTGCCTGGATTCAGTAGTTTGGCTGGTGGAGAGTCATGAGCACTAGGGCAAGTGCTGATCTTACTCAGAGAAGTCAGGAGAGATTGTCAAAGAGGAAAACCCACAGCTCAGACTCACCTTGAGGCCCAGGCCACCTTGGGCCTACAGGGCAGGTCGTGAAATTGATGGCTTTGGGATTTATTCAGTAGCCCTGAGCCACCCCATAGCAGCTGAGCTAGCATCATTCCACCCTATGTCCAGGTGTGGGCACTTAGAGGTATCTGGGGGCTCTGCTGTCAGGGCCACCATCTAACAGCATTAGGTGGGTGACTTTCTGCATAGATAAACCAGGAAGGACCTAGAGAGAAGCAGAAGAGGCTCTTGTGCTTGTGGCCTTCTGGGTGACATGGAGGACCACCTTACTATCTTAAGGAACCTCTAGGCTAAAGGGCCTGTCTTAGGGAGCCCTGACTCTGCACCGAGTTCTGGCAACTAAGCAGCACCATGATGGCTAGTCCTC
Source organism: Octodon degus (assembly GCF_000260255.1). NCBI lineage: Eukaryota > Metazoa > Chordata > Mammalia > Rodentia > Octodontidae > Octodon > Octodon degus. The sequence goes on along the minus strand of NW_004524607.1, from coordinate 16,087,120 downwards.
ACTCACTTCTTGTCCAGAGACACAGGGCTGGTTAGTAGCCTGTCTAGAATTAGGAACTGGGATCCAGCCTCCCAGAGAAAAGGCTGTTAGTAGGGATCTGTGGCCACATGAACCTGACAGTAGGAAAGTGACACAGCCTGTTATGATAATTGAGACACAACAGAGTGAACAAAAGAAGTAGTACAAAGGATAAACAGCAAGGGGAAGTCTTGGGGAATCTATAGTGATACATAGAACTTGGTTTCCATAGTGATAGGAATATTTTGGTAGCACCATTGTAGGTACTTTCTGACCACTTATTTATTCCTTGAAGCAGGTGCACAAAGTGAGATTTCAGGTGCTACTATAAATCATTTTACTGATGGGGAAGCTGACAATAAATGACTTATCCAAGGTCTAATGGCCAGTAAGTAGTAGAGGTGGAGTTGAGACCCCAGCCAAGCCTATGCCCTTGAGTTGTCCTGGAGAGTAAGCCAAGAGAGAGGTGGTAAAGAGACCACCCTGGCCCTTGCAGAAATGAGCTGAGCAGGATCAGCTTTTAGGAGAACTACTGGCATGGAGCACAGAGGTCTAGTGGGTGATACCAAGATCTGTAAGAGCTCAATATTGAAGGGGAGACCTTCAGAGACCACCACTGCCAAGCAGTACTACTTCGGAAAACAGCTGTGGCTAGATGTCAGCACTTAAGGCAGGAGAAATCACTGTGGCCGTGTGAAGTGTGTAGTTTGTTACCATGGCACCAGCCTGCCAAGGAGGCCTTTGGACTTTCCCTTCACCAGCTCTTGTTCACTTACCCCTGCACTATGTGCATATGCCCGTTTCCCTGGGATCTCAGTATCCTCAGCATCTTAAGCGTCCTCATGGCTGAACCTGGAAAGGTTCTCTCTCCCTAGATAGCTGAGCATAGGCCCCTGATTTGCCTTTGCATTTTATCCCTAACTCCCTATAGTCCCTCTGGATCTTCCCAGAGGCCTTACTGATCACTGACAAGATTAAGTCCTTGAAGCAAATGCCAGGCCCATCTCCAGGGTGTGTTCCCAATCTGTTCATTTGTTTGTTTGTTCATTCATTCATTCACTCATTCATTCATTTGGTATAGGGTCTTGCTATGCAGCTCAGATTCATAGCGATCCTCCTGTGTCAGCCTCCCCAGTGCTGGGGTTACAGGTATGTGCCACCATGCCCAATTTGAGGGCCACAAGGTGCACCCAAGGTTCCAGGACCAGCATAGTGTGTGGTACCAGGGCCAGGCAGGCGCTCAGACTTCTGAGCTATCTCCCCAGCCCATCCCTCCCTGTTCTACATGAAGTGATTGTGTTTGACATTTGGGACCACTCTTTTCCTGCTGTTGAGACACAGCCCGCACCTCCTCCTGATATGAATATCCTGTCTGCTCCCAGCTGGGCTCTGATGAGTAGAGCTAATAACTCTTCACCTGGATCCAAAAAAAGGTTTTTGGATCTGAGATCCAGCAGCCTTCCTAGGAGCCCTGTCCCTGGAGTGGCTGTTACACAGGATGTCCCACCTCAGGGACCATACCTACAGACCTTGGGCCATTTTGGCAGCAAAGACAAGAGAACAGAACATGGCCTTGGGATAAGCTGCCCCCAAGTATCCCCTGGGCCCCCTCTCAGTGGCCCAATACTTCCAGAGTTTCATCTTGGGATGCAGCTAGTTCTGACTTCCCCAGGACTTAATACCCTTCCTTTCCCTCCCTGGGTGTCAGCAGTGGTTTGTGTCACTTTTCTGCATGTGTAGTTACAGCTTAACACTTGTCCTTGTTTTTGGACAGGTGGCTGTGCCACCTTCAGGGCTGAGGCTGAGGCTTTCTGGTATCTGTCAAGATTGGTCCACTCTGCAGAGCTCTCTGGGGCACAGTAAGAACAACCTGCCCATGAGACCTGGCTTTCTGCTGCTGGGTGGAGGTGGAGAGGTGGTGAGGTCCAGTGGAGATGTCTGTGCCAGGTCTCAAGTGGGCCTGGTGTGCAGCTCTTTGAAGCAATAGATACATCAAATGGTCACTTATCCTTGACTAAGTCCTGAGGGACACAGACTGACCCTGTCAGAAACCTGCTAGGAAATTCATGTGCCTGTGAGTTTCCCCTACCTTAGGGAGTGCTAAGACTCATCGAAGACAGCCTAAGAACCTTTTTCTTTTTCTTTTTTTGGGTATGGGAATTGAACTCAGGACCGTGCACTTGTCAGGCAAGCACTGTGCCACTGAGCTATATCCCTGACTCAGCCTAAGAGCGTTTGATCTGACCCTGAGCCTAGACTACCCATCCCTCTAACAGCTCCTCACTGCCCTGAGGGGTGTGCCAACATTTGGGGAGAATTTGGGCCAAACAGGGTATCCAGGGAGGAGCCTTTTCTTTGACCCTCAGAGGGGTCTGCTACTTCTCATCATGCAGGTGGCTATAGATGGCAGTTGGTGTTACTCAGCTTAACAAAATTTTAAAGCTTTTATTATAATAGTATAACATTACAAACTATAGAAAACAAAATGTAAAAAAATAAAACAGCCATTTTCTTGTCCTTCTGGGTGATGGATGAGTGTTTTTTCATAGCCACAGCCAGGCCTATGCTGATCTGTCTGGCTTCACTCGGCACTGGACTGTTTTCTCAGGCAATTCTGTCAATATAGGGACTATCTATAAAAAAGAAAAAAAAAAAAAAAGGACCTGGGAGGCACAGCACTGACAGAAGGGGCCAGCCCAGGCTTCTGTAACTCTCCCCTGAGGCTGGGACTCAGTGGTCCAGGCTCACCCAGCCAGGTGATAGCTAAATCAGGCCACAGGCTTGGCCCTAATTAAGGTGGGAGGAGTTTCCTGTCTCTGAAATGGAAGCTTGGGCTTGGGATCTGTGGAAGAGGAGAGAGCAGGTATGAAGGTACTCTGAACAAGTGAAGCTCCTGCAGGCTGAGCAGCTCCCATGTTCCTGAATGTCTGCTCCGTACACCCATTGTCACATGGTGTTAGGATGTATGTTCATCTCATGAGGAAGAGACCTATAGGCCTGACTCCAAGCGTTATACTCTTCCATACTGTACACCTCCTCAACGGCAAAAGGGATGTCGGATGTAGCTCAGTGGAGGGACACATAGCTGAAACTTGGGACAGTCCCAGTAGACCCACAGTCTCAGCTAGCTTGAGGTTTTCAAGTGGAGAACAGCTTAAGAGGCCCTAGCAGTGAACTCTGGGCTCTCAAAGGAAAGGAGAGCCAAAAACCTGAGTGCACAGCTACTGGGGCTTGGTAAGCTGAGAACAGGAGGTACAGGCATCAGCCCTTCCATGCCAGACTTTTTCGGTCTGCCAGTTGAGGAAGAGGGAGCCTGTGGCCCCTGGTTAAGACCCAAGAGGGAGAGGCAGAGGCTGTGGACTGGGCTGCCCTCCGCCAGCTGTCAGGCAGGAGAAGTGTCCTCATGTTCCGGGCACAGGACCCAAGTTACAGCTTAGCCTTTTGACTCACAGGAGTCTGCAGGCATGTTCCCCCACTTTGCAGTTGCATAGGGTGGCATGCCCTGAAGGACTTAGGGTCAACTCGAGCCTCTTAAGGCCCCAAGATGAGCATACCCTTAAGTCCCTAGGGGGAGGCCAGGGCTTTCCTGTCCTAGATCTGAGGTGGAGCATGGATAGCTTCTTGGCTCAGTGAGTAGAGATACCTGGCTATGTCTGCCAGGAAGGGCAGTTCTCTGGGCAGTGCCTGCTGTGGGCTCTCATCCACTCATCTCTGTCTTCTGGCCTTCAGGAGCCTGGTATTGGACCGATGACATGGAGGACCACGAGGAGGAAGATGATGAGGACTTCCTGGCAGAGATGGCTGAAGAGGAAAATGAACCCCCAGGGTTGTGGTCTGCGGCCTATGGTGTGGGGGATGTGCCAGGGACATGGGGCCCCGATGACTCGGATTCTGCACAGACTCCAGAGGGCTGGGGCTCTGACTCTGGCAACCTTGGGGTCCTGGCTGAGGAGTCTGAGGCAAAGTCTTTTCTGCCTGGCCAGGAGCCAGGCACAAACCTGGTGGCACCCTGGGCCTACCCCACTCCAGTGGCTGCATCGACTGGGCGGCCGGAGACTACATGTGACGTGTGTGGCAAAGTGTTCCCACACCGGTCGCGTCTAGCCAAGCACCAGCGCTACCACGCAGCGGTCAAACCTTTTGGCTGCGAAGAGTGTGGCAAGGGTTTTGTGTACCGCTCGCACCTGGCTATCCACCAGCGCACGCACACGGGCGAGAAGCCCTTTCCGTGCCCGGACTGCGGCAAGCGCTTCGTTTACAAGTCGCACCTGGTCACGCACCGGCGTATCCACACGGGCGAGCGGCCCTATCGTTGCGCTTTCTGTGGTGCCGGCTTTGGGCGCCGCTCCTACCTTGTCACGCACCAGCGCACGCACACAGGTGAGCGGCCCTACCCATGCACGCACTGCGGCCGCAGCTTCAGCCAGAGTTCTGCTCTTGCGCGGCACCAGGCCGTGCATACTGCTGACCGGCCGCACTGCTGTCCCGACTGTGGCCAGGCCTTTCGCTTGCGTGCTGACTTCCAACGCCATCGGCGCAGCGGTAGCTGCGCGGAACCCGGCGGCGATGGCCCACGGCGGGAGCCCTGCGAGGCAGCCCCTGCACCGGGGCCAGGGGAGCCTGAGACCACACCCCAGGAACCCGAAGAGCCGGAGGTCGACACGGAAGGGGACCCTGAGGCTGAAGTGAGGGAGGAGATGGCAGCTGCAGAGGTGCCCGCCTCTGAGAGCAAGAAGGACTCTGAGTCGAGCAGACGGTTCCTGGAGATGGACAATGGCTTGGGCGAAGGTGAAGGCCCCTCTTCGCACCCTCTCGGCTTCCACTTTCCTGTGCACCCCAAGTCCTGGCTGCACCCGGAGGGCTTTCAGATCCTGGGCCTTCCTGACTTTGGGGAGCGTCTGTCAACCGACGGGCGCACCCTGCCAGGACCACTGGGGGCCCCCCTCGCGCTGGCAGAGAGCACGGGACTGGCCCGGGACCCATTCGGCGGGAGTGGGGCTGGGGCTGGCTTGGGGCTGCGCGTATTCGCGCCCGCTGTTGGGGGCTTGCTGGCCGAGCCGGCGCCAGCCGCACTGGCCGAGGAGGAGAGCCCGTGGATTTGCTCGGACTGCGGCAAGACCTTTGGGCGCCGCGCCGCGCTGGCCAAGCATCAGCGCTATCACGCCGGCGAGCGGCCCCACCGCTGTGCCGACTGCGGCAAGAGCTTCGTATACGGCTCGCACCTGGCGCGCCACCGGCGCACGCACACGGGAGAGCGCCCCTTCCCGTGCCCTGAGTGCGGTGCACGCTTTGCTCGCGGCTCGCACCTGGCGGCGCACGTGCGCGGCCACACCGGCGAGAAGCCGTTCGTGTGCGGTGTGTGCGGCGCAGGCTTTAGCCGCCGCGCGCACCTGACAGCGCACGGGCGCGCGCACACGGGCGAGCGGCCATACGCGTGCGGGGAATGTGGCCGCCGCTTTGGGCAGAGCGCGGCGCTGACGCGGCACCAATGGGCGCATGCCGAGGAGAAGCCGCACCGCTGTCCCGACTGCGGTAAGGGCTTCGGTCACAGCTCGGACTTCAAGAGGCATCGGCGCACACACACGGGCGAGAAGCCCTTCCGCTGCGCCGACTGCGGCCGCGGCTTCGCGCAGCGGTCTAACCTGGCCAAACATCGGCGCGGCCACACAGGCGAGCGGCCCTTCCCTTGCCCCGAGTGCGGCAAGCGTTTCTCACAGCGCTCAGTGCTCGTGACGCACCAGCGCACGCACACCGGAGAACGGCCCTACGCGTGCGCGCACTGCGGCCGCCGCTTCTCGCAGAGCTCGCACCTGCTTACGCACATGAAGACGCACCGCGGCGCGGCTGGCTCAGCTGGGCAGGCAGGGGCGGCAGCGACTCCTGCGGCGAAGGCCGAAGTGCCCGCTAGGGGGCAGCTGAGTGCAGGGTCGGTGTCTGGGGAGCTCGGGAGTACGCTGCTGGAGTTCGCGGGCGGCACGAGCTTTGGCTCCGAGGCTGCGTTTGCAGGGCCTTCGGCCACCTATGAGGAGAGCTAGGCCACCGGCCCCGTGCCTTTCTCCTCTGGTCTCCACGCGTTGAGGATCCCCGTCCTGGGCGCGGTGCCTTCCCCGATGCACTGCCTCCTGCCCCTCCCCAGGCTTCGGGAACCCCTCCTGCTGGGCCCCAGTTCTTGAGGTGTTGTGGGGAGCACGCTGGAGAGCAGAACACCTGGGCAGCCAGGTTAGGGCTGTTACCCTTCACCTACCTAGACTGCAACATCCCTGGGTCCGACCTGCAAAGCAGAGCGGTTGAGATGGTGGACGAGGCTATTTATTTTATTCGGATTTCAATTCAGGTGGCCCAGATAACAAGCAATTTAGGAGTATGCAGCCAGGTTCGACGGCGAGGGGAGGGTGGGGTGATGGCAGTAGAGCAACCAGTTGTTCGGGTGGGTCAGCGCTGATGTCTGGATCACTTGTGGGTCTGGCCAATGAGTTCTTCCCATTCATCAGTGAGAGGTTCAGGGATCTGCGGGGCATTGGAGAGTGTCTGCGAAGTTGTAAGAACTGCTGTTTGTGAGGGAGAGCTGTGTAGGTTTCCGAAGGGCACAGTTCCTCCGTATCCCGGGAGATAGAGGTGGGAATGGGAAAGCTTTTATTCTGTCGACTGTGGATATTTATTTCCATCTCTTATAAGGCCTAAAGAATGTGAGGGAGGAAGAGGAGGAGGAGAAAAAGCCAGAAACCAAATCTGTGGCCCGGGTGAATGGATTGGGGTATCAGCAGGGTCCACAGGGATAGTTTGAACCCCTATTCTTTGGCCTCATATTCTCCCTGCCCCTTTCCCTCAGCACTAAGTTGGGGCAGGTCTAGCTAGCAGGGTCGCTTTTTGTCCCTTCCCCCCACCTCTGTCAGTTGGATGTAGCACGTTCAGGAATCATGGCGGTGCCCTATCTACATACAGACTGGTCTCCTGGGCTGCTGCCTCTCCCAGAGTAGGTGGTCACATGGAACCCTGCCCTCCTGAGTCTGCTGCTCAGGTGACATAAAGCACTGGGGTTGGTCCACAGATCTTTCCCCACATCCTGTGATAAGTGCCCAAGAACCTCCACAGGTCCCTTTAACTCTACTGCCATTATTCTACACATCATTAAACAGCAAGCAGTGTTTCTGTCTAAATGCCCATTCACGAGGGTTAGTGGTGGCACTGAGGACCTGGCAGTTCCCACAGTGGCTGGAGGGGTGGGGATCTGAGCTCATAACATCTAATTATGTAAGATCCCTGTGGGTGGCCATCCCATCTCTAGATAAGACTATTGGGAGCCACTAGCCAGTAGCAGTAGCTATGGCAGTGGTGGCGAGCCTATGGCACACATGGCACAGCTGGCTGCTTGGAAACTAAAAGGTTTACCATCAGTGAGCTAGGGCATGGCTCATGTGAAGCCCCCTCCCTTCTTGCTTTTCGGGCTGGATCAGAGAACTGAGATGTTGAAGCACCTGCATTTGCTCTTAGACCTAGTTTTTCCATTTTAGTGTAGATATGGCCTTGGGGGGTGAGGGCCAGCAGCCAGGCTGCTAGGGGCTGGGTGGGGTAGCAGGTGAGGTAGTGATGGGTGGGAGGACTACCCAGGCAGTGAGAACTAGCCTGGCATGGAGGTTGTAGGATGGGCTGGTGAGGAAGGCAGGGGGACCCAGGGAGGCATCAGGAGCACTGGGCCCTGGCCTCTGTCTCAGGTGTCTCCCCTTATGTTTTCTGGGTCACAAGCCTCTGAAAGGACCAAAGGCTGGGGCAGCTGGGTGGCTTGGAGTATCTTGGGCATTGCCCTACATGGCCCATCCCTGGCAGCATTCATTCCTGACCCTCTTGGACCCCAGCTGCTTCTGTCCTGTCCTGGATCTGTCAGGAGGAGGACTTAGCTTTAATAATAAAGAGTGGAAAAATGAGCTTTCTGACTGAACTCTGCTCCTTACTTTGCTTGGTAATCAGGTTGGCAGAGGCACTGCTCACTGTAGCTGGACACTGAGGCTTCCAGGGAGCTGCACACCCTGGGAAGGGACTGGGATTTGGAGACTGAAGCTTGCTCACCTGGGCCGGTATGAAGGCGGGTTCAGGAGCACTGTGACCACATGGCTTGGTCATCACATGGTGGAGGCTCCCAGGGATGATGGATGATGGATGGGGGAGGATAGGGGGGAGAGAGAGACAGAGACAGAGACAGAGAAGAAACATTAGCAAGAACAAAATGATGCATGATAGGATGTTTGGAATTTGTCTCAAAATAACAGAGGCCCAAGGGAGTGCTAAGCAGGATGTAGATAAAGTAGATTTGGCTACAAGTTGTCTGTTATTTTTCCAGTGCTAGGGATTGAACTGAGGACCTTCACACTGAGCTACTTGCACATCCCTTTTTCTTTTTCATTTTTTATATTGAGATAGGGTCTCCCAAATGGCTAAGTTACTCCGGCTGGGCATAAACTCCTGTCCCAGCCTCCTAAAGTGCTGGGATCCAGCTAAACTGTCAATTCTTAGGAGATGGATACAAAGGATTTCATATATTGTTCCTTCCGCTTAATACATGTTTGAAGGTTTTCATAAGAAATTACAAAATAAAAAGATAATTTCCCTAACACATTGCTAACAAAGAATGTGAAGAAGAAAGTTTTATTCTTGTTCTGCTACAGTTGACTGATTTTGTCCACTCTCAGAAATTTTTACAATCTTCTCTCCTGTTGTGGATTTTCAAGAAGATCCATCGAGACAGCTCTTCATCCTGCTGAGCCCTGAGGAGCCCTTTCATTCTGTGGTTCTTCGGGCAGTGCTATTCTATTACCTGTGGTAATTTCCATTCTAGTTTTTCTTGGTCTCCTCCTGTATTTCCTGTTAATTAAGTGTGGAGACACTTGTATTGATCTGTGTCATTATTTCTGTCCTTTTCCCATGCTGGGGGCCACAAATGGAAAGGGGCACTGCCCACTGTAACTGGGCACTGAGGTTCCAGGGAGCGGCACACCTCGGCATATGGCTTGGGGACTGCAGCCCACTAGGTGCTACTTGCTCACCTCATTAAAGTGAGATTAAACGCTAGGGTGGTATGCTAGACCAAAAGACATGCTTATTAGCAGCCAAAGCCAATTCTTGATACCTCCAACACCCCAGGAAGGCCAGGAGACACAGAGGCCCTGAGGCATAATTTAGGCAAATCACCACGCTAACAGAAGTTTTCTAGTATGGAATGTGGTCACCTGTTCAAGAATACCCACAAATTCATGGTGGGCTGCTGAAGGTGCATATGAAGGAAGCAGAAATAGAATGATGGGGCACATGGGGGTGGTGGGTATTGCTCTCCTAAGCAGGCAGTCATTCTCCTGAATTAGGCTGAAGTTTTATTTTATTTTTTATTTTTTTGATGGAACCAGGGATTGAACTCAGGCCCTTGTGCTTGCCAGGGAAGCACTTATTCCACTGAGCCATCTCCCTGGCCCCTGGCTGAAGTTTTAGATGCCAAGAGGAAACCTAATCTGGACTACATAAGAAAAGTAATTCCAAAGGAGTTGAGCAGCTCACTCAAACAATGCAGATGGAGCTATATCCAAGGCGGGTTGGTCAGTGGGGGTATAGTACAGTTCTACCCAAGAAACTGTGGAGTTGGGACCACCATCTGGCTGTGCCCTGCTAATGTCCTATAACAGGCCTGCTGCTGGAGGCCAGCTGCCACTGTCAGGACCTTTTCTTTGTTGACACTTTGCTCTGGCATCTTTTCCTATCAGGCAGAAGCATTTGACTGGCTCAGCCTAGGACATGGGCACATTTCCCAGCTGCCAGGAAGCAGGGAGTTCTTGGCTCTTTTGACATCTAGAGTGAGATGAGGACAGTGCCTTTCACCAGCACCCACAACAAAGGGACCCAGGAGAGTCAAATGCCATAATATCCACTGTACCCAGGTAGCAACTGATGCGTCTGGGGTGGGTTTGATATGGAGTCTTCCCCTAGCAGCACAAGCTGCATCTGTTTTCCATTCTCACCAGGCTGGCTTAGGAAAAGAGCATGCAGAGACAAGCTCGTCTTGGTGGGTATCTTAGTCATTTTTATTGTCGCAAGGACAAAATACCCAACACCAGAAAGTTAAAGGAGGAGAGGTTTCAGTCCATAGCCAGCTGGTTCCAAGGCAGTGGGACAGGGCAGAGAGGCATGACAGAGAAGAAACAGCTCAAGGCACAGCAGTGTGACAGCAATTGCAGGTTTACCAGAGGCAAAGAAATCAAGTAGCACTTGGGAAACTAGAGGAAACCAAGCTTTATTACACTGCCAGGCTCAGAGGAGCTGAGGACTCCAAGCTCTGAGCCCTGAGCTAGTTTATACCATTTGTCAGGTAGCGGGGGCAGGGTGGTCTTTGTGAGCAAGTGGCACTTTACACATATGAGAACAAGCTGGGAACAGTAACAGGCTGGGTATAGCTTGTACCTCTGGTACATTTTGTTTGTACTAACGAAAGGAATACTGCAGACTTTTGACATTTGGGTTTTGAAACATTTTGGCGCTATAAGAAATCCAGTGTCTCCTGCTTGAGCTGCCAGCACAGGGTTTGAAAGCCCAGGGACATCTCTTTTCTTCCTTCCTTCTTGTATACAGTGCTTCTGACTGGCTGAGCCTAACTGGAATCCAGGGCCTTGATAATGGGGAAGCTGGGAAAAACAGGATATAGTGACCCAGCCTCAGGAGCACAAGAGGGAATACTGGAGACAAGGAACTGAGGATTTGCATCCCTTCCTTCAGCAGGTAACTCCACACAGCTGGATGGTGTACATAGCAGTAATCACAGCACTCTGGGAGGCTGAGGCAGAGAGATCAAAAGTTTGAGCTAAGCCTGGACAATTTAGTGTGTTAGACTGTATCTCAAAAAAGTATTTTTAAAGGCTAGGGATGTAGCTTAGTGCAAAGGCAATATGTTGAAACCCTAGTAGCAAAAAAAGAAAAAAAAATATCCATTAGTATCCATGGTTATCCCCATAGGAGAAGGGTTTATGGATTCCAGGATTTGTGTAATATGGTTGCCTGGTCTCCAGTGTTGAGCTGTGTCAGCCAGGTATAAACCACAGGTGAAGCTATCTGCTGGTGACCAGCAAATGTTGTGATGTCTGTATAGCAGGGGACAACTGCATGTTTCTGGGGCCATCCTTCTCAGGGATCATCTCAGCATCTGTGATTTTGCTGTGCCTTTTCCATTGATCACCGTGAGTTTGAGGCCAAGTATACCAGCCAGTCTACTCAGTGTATTTATGCATTCAGCTGTCGGTGGACGTTTGGACTGCCACTTTGAACATCTCCGTACAGGTATGTGAGCATCTGTTTCAAGCCTTGGAGTTACAGTCTAGGAGCAGAACTGCTGAGTCGCGTAGTAAATCTGTTTAACTTATTGAGGAGGTGCCTGCCAATCTAAGTTTAAAAAATTCAGTGCTCTAGCTTATGCCTATTTCTCTCCCCACCCCACCCCTTTTTTTTTTTTTTTTTTTGCTGTGTGTATATGGGTGTATGGTAACAGGGATTGAACCCAGGGCCTTTGAACTGAGCTACATCCCAAGTTCTTTTTTCTCTTTTATTTTGAGACAAGGTCTTGATAAGATGCCAAACTGTCAAACTTGTTGTTAAACTTGTGATCCTCCTGCCTCAGCCTCTCAGAATGAATGCTAGGATTGCAGGAGTGTGCCACTGTGCCTGGCTATATGATTTTGTATTTAATTCGGGACCCAATAAAATTCCATACATTCTCTTTAATCAATGTCTTTTAATTCTCTTTTACAGTACTGTAACAGAAAATGCCCTCCCGCAACCCCCAACCAGTGCACCTGTTTGTTAGTTGCCCAGACAACAGTTTCTCTTCCAGTTCCAGCTCTCCTGTCTCTTACAAACAGCTGGTCACTGGGACACATAGCTGGTCACCATGGTGCACAGTGTATAAACCAGTCCCCAATTGACAAGCCATTCTGCCTCTGTACTTCCTGCTTGATTATTCCATATAAGCCCTAGAACACCGGAGCTCAGGGCCCAATATTCTCAGAATGATCCCGATCAGTTTCTGTTGACATAAAAGAAATCTGCCTCCAAATCCTGAGTGTTGCTTCCATGTTTCTTCTTGCTGTTGTAGTACCACCCTTCCTCCCTTTTACATTTTGGTAGCACTTTTTGAAATATGGGTCATTTGTCCTGCAGAATTATCCACATTGTTGAATTGGTTGAGTGCTTTGTTGTGATGTATATTTTTTAAATTTTGTATTTCTTTATCCTCCTTATTGGTAACAGGTGGGCAGTTTGCAATCACCACCTGCACTTTCTGATCAATCTTCACATCAATGAAGTTAAAACAAAGTGCTTGTGTCTAATTAGAAGCGCACAGAGCCAGGCATGGTGGTGAGCCTGCAATGCCAGTGCGTAGGAGACTGAGGCTGGAGCATCACCATGAGTTTGAGGCCAACCTGGTCTACTTAGAATATTCTTAGCAAGTCATTGCAGGTAAAGCTGAGCAACCTCCTAAGTCTAACTACAGTTGACAAAAGCTATGGGGGAGGGTGTAGCAGCATTTTTGAAGATGTCTGGCAAAATAAAAAGTGAATACAAACTTTGATCTCCAAACCCTCTTCTTGAAATTTATCCACTAGAAATAAGAACATAAATAGGAAGGATAGTAAATATGCATCATAAGTGCTTGTAGTGCCTTTATGCAGGGAGTTGTCACAACAGCTCTCTTGTCCCTGCTTTCCTCAACGTCCCCGATGAGGAAACGTCACACACAGATCAGGCACGTTGGCACGTCACACACTACAAAGGGGGAGACATGAGACCTGGGCTTAAGCTGTATGACTGACTGGCTCTGTGTATTTGCCTTTGTGAATCTGCCTTTTGTAGCTTTAGAAAAAAATTAAAACAAATTGGGTATGGAGCTCTAGGTGGTTAGCAAGATCCTCTGTGAAAATTTAGAAAAGGGTGGGAAGAAATGGAGAGAGAAAGAGAGAGAGAGAGAGAGAGAGAGAGAGAGAGAGAGAGAGAGAGAGAGAGATATTTCAGTGGTAGAGCTTGCCTCACAGGCATGAGCCCTGGGTTCAGTCCCCAGAATCATCTCACACACACACACCCCTCTGAATTTCATTTCCATGATACAGATGAATAAATTCTATACATTTGTGCTAACGAGCAATTTCCACGTACTAGTGTGAGCTTCCCACATGCACACTGCTGTAGGAAGATGTCCATGACACACTGTAGATGGAAGTAAGGTTGCATAGGTATGTGTGCACTCTAATTTTTGTAAAAGAAAGACACCAAGCCCGTAAATGGAATCCTGAGGATAAGCTTCCTGTCTGACGGCTCTGCTGATTCCCTTCCTTGATCCTTGTACCTCCAACAAAATTATAAGGACACTAAGGCACTGAGAACCACCCAAAACCTAGAGTCTAAGTGTGGTGAACTGACACCTGGCAGTCAACTTGTAACACCCAGCTGAAGTGAACCACTGTGGTGCTGGGTGTAAAGACCCACCTGAGGATTGTTGCCAGCAGCACAAAGAGAGCACTGGGGGTGGGGGAGAGGATGTGCTGCTGATCCTCCTGGAGAAGTGGGCTGCACTGGTGTTTCTGATATGAATTTGGCTCTTATTGTCAGAGGAGCTTGGGACCTCATTGTTGCTGAGGATGTCTGTGGTCTTTGGGAGGAGCTCTGTTCTGACCTTGAGTGTTGCTTTCTGGATGTAGTACAATCCCTCAGCCTGCTGGCCTTGATCCTTCATCCCACTGGTGGACTTTCTAGCATCCACCACTGACTTGTGGCTCTTCCCAGCACAGATCCTTGATAAAGACTTGCATGAGACATTGTCATGGGCTCTAGGCCTCCATCTGGACTCATAGGGGGTATTAACGTGGGCTCTAGGTTTTCAGCTGGACTTAAGCAGGACACTGCTGTGGATTCTTTGGGTCTTTAACATGTGGACTCTGAACTCTTGCTTTTGACTCTTGGAGTGAATATTATATCAGAATCCTATAAGTTGTGTGCCCTGTATTAATTCCTTTTCCTTACAAGCCTGACTCTAGCACTAGGTCTCCAGTCACAGCTAGAAGGCTGGATTTGACTGGAAGCATCGTGATTGCAGGGCTGCAGCCCTTCCCTCCTCAGCAGAAGTGTCTATCAGATCTTCTGTTCTTCAAGAACACCCAGCATGAATGCTCACAGATCTACTTCCGCCCCTTGCCTCCCACCCCCACATGACGGCACATAGCCTCATGGTTAGTAACCTGTCTCAAAGTGTCAGGTGTCAGACTTCAGATTCCTACAACTTTGGGGACCAAATGCAACCTTCCACCATGAGCAAATCTAGTCCTAGGAGACCTGAGCTTCTCTGGCCCATCCTGTCATCCTTTGTAGGTAGAAGCACTGAAATCTTTGAAGATGAAAAACCCTGACCAAGGTCAGGCACAGCTCAGACTATGCTGTCCCAGGCTGCCATTGCCTTTCCAAATATGATCCATTCCCCACACCCCTTTTGTGTGGTACTGGGAATTGAACCCAGGGCCTTCATCCCTGTCCTTTTTATTTTTGAGACAGGGCCTTTCTAAGTCTCTAAATTGCCCAGGCTAGACTTGAACTTGTGTTCTTCCTGCTTCAGCCTCCCAGAGAGCTGAGATTATAGGCATGTGCCTCTACATCCTGCCAATTAAAAAAATATTTATTTATTTAGTACAGGAATTCACTATGCATCTCAGACTCATAGTAATCCACCTGTCTCAGCCTCCCCAGCACTGGGATTACAGGTGTGTGCTACCATGTCCAGTTTCAGTAGCTGGCATGGAATACCTGGGGTTCCAGGGGCTGGTATGGCATGTGGTACTGGATCAAACCTAGATCCTTGCACTTTCCAGGCAGGCACTTAGACCACTGAGCTATCTCCTAAGCCCCATCCTGCCCATTTTTAGAGCATAGTATGACAAAAATCTGCCTTAAATCTTAAACATTAGTTCATTAATAAGGACTATCTTTTCACTGGGAAAAAAGTAAATATAGATAAATTTAAAGTCTGATTAAGACAACATAGATTC
>NW_004524607.1:16050365-16071765 GCF_000260255.1 Octodon degus | reverse complement strand
GGCTCTGCATGTGAGATTTTGTTATTTATTTATTTGTGTGTGTGTGTGTGTATGTATGTGTGTGTGTGTATGTATGTGTGTGTGTGTATGTGTGTGTGTGTGTGTGGCCAGCTCAGCCCACCAGGGGGCGGGGCTCGCTGGCATGTGGTGCCGGGGGATTGAACTGCCGATCCTTGTGCTTTGCTAAGCTTGTTCTAAGTAGGTGCTTTAGACCACTGAGCCATCTCACCAGCCCCAAGAACTGAGCTAGGGCCAGGCCGCTGTGAGATTTTGATCTGTTCACTTTTTATTTTTTCCATAATTTTATTGAGAATTTTTTTCCATAATTTTATTGAGAAAATATGTTCACTCTTTAAACACACACACACACACACACACACACACACACACACACACATTCTTTAGAGCACACAGACAGCTTTCACAAAACTTGAGTCCTATTTTACATTTTTGAGTAGAGGCTTCAATTTTTATTCCAAATTAGATTGTGAACATTTTAATGGGTAAGTTAACTTAGGTTATTTTCAGATTTATTTATTTATTTATTTGCAATTTATTTGCACAGGTAGGACCTTTGCATTGAGCTGCAGCCCCAGCTCTGTTTTGTGCTTCACTCTGCGATCAAGTCTCATTAAGTTGCCTCTTAGAAATGTAACTGTCTAAATGTAAGTTGCTTCCATTTCTTTCCTGTCACTAAATTGCGAAGGAGATTCATATACACATATTGTCAGACAATCATTCTGTTAATATCCAGTTGCTAGGGCTGGGGAGATAGCTCTGTGGTCTAAGCACCTGCCTGGCAAGTGCAAGGACATGGGTTCGATTCCTGGTACCACATGCCGTGCCAGCCCCTCATCAAGCCAGCCATCAAAACCAAACATGGTGGAGCACGCCTGTAATCCCAGTGCTGGGGAGGCTAAAACAGGAGGATCACTTATGAGTCTGAGCTGCATAGTGAGACCCTGTACCAAATCAATCAATCAATCAATCAATCTTAAAAAAAATATCCAGTTGCTAGAGTAAAGGCTATTTTTATTGTTAGTACAGAGTAGCTTCCAGAAGGGACATAACTATTTCTCTAAATCTGTACTTATCTTGCATGCTACAATGTTTTATCCTTCTAAAATTTTATATTCAAAAATTATCTAGTGTATTTTTTTAGATAAATTGCTGCATTGTTAGGAATTATTTTAATTTATACAGGTGATCATGAAATATTATGTAGTTTTATTTCTTAAATCTGATACCAGACCATAACTTCTAAATGTTAATGTGGAGCTGGTGTAAAAATGTCTATTGACAAAATTGCCTAATACTGTGAAGAAACAGAACAGAATACTTTTTCTTTCATAGATATCTTTCTAAATCCATTCTTGATGCGCTCTCTTTCAGAGAATTAGTTGTGCAGACTGATGAGGCAAAAACAATTTTTCTTTTCAAAAAAGAATGTAGGCCCTATTTACAAAACATGCCAAATAATTTTATATAAGGTATTACTGTAGAACTAGTTTAAAGGGAATATATTCTGACAGACAGAATACATCTTTACTTTTACAAATATATACCTTCTAAAAAACACATCTTTTTAAAGTTTAATTTTATTTCATTTTGAAAAATAAAAGACAAAAGCAAGAACAAAATCAGAAATAATGACAGAAACAGGGTAACATACAACAATACATATGTTACAGATTTTCAAAACAAGAATAGTTGATTAACAATTTTTTGTTTGTTTGTTTTTCAGTGCTGGGGAATCTAACTCAGGACCTTGCACTTGCCAGGCAAGTGTTTATGCCACTGAGCTATATCCCAGGCTGAAAAAAAAACACATTTTTAGGACATAGACTATAAAACAGCATACAGTGCAAAGATAGAAGCCAAGAGATTTGTAGATCCTGCGTATTTCCAGTAGTCGAGTACTGAGGTTACTTCTCGCAACAAAGCCTGAGCCAGCTAGCTATTAAGCAGCCGGAATGCAACAGTAGTTGAATATATGACCATTCCTCAGTGAGCACATTCTTTTCTTCCCTCTTCTAGATGCTGCAGATGTCTGTTTAGTTTGTTGTCTTAATGAAACTGCAGCTACAACAGTCACGACATCTGACGTCTCCTGAGTGGTTCCATCTAGATTTGAAAGGCCATACCTAACATTGTCATGATGAGGATTAGACGTGGCGGCAGCAGGCCCACCACCCAGCACAGGTATAGAACCATTTCAGACCAGCTGTCCATTTCGGCAAACAGCATCTTCATAATGAGGTGTTCTCTTTGTAGCCTGCCAGCCCCATGGATCTGTTCAGCATTTTGAGTAGGTTTTTCTAAGTCCAGTAGTAGTGTTGGAGTAGGTTTTTCTAAGTCCAGGAACTCTAAAGTCTCTCACTTAGTGTAAGTACATGAGGTGGCGTTGTTAGTACCAGAGGGTTTTTTTAAAAAATCATTTATTTATCTATTTATTTGGTACAGGGTCTTGCACACAGCTCAGACTTGCAGTGATCCTCCTGTCTCAGCCTCCCCAGTGCTGGGATTACAGGCATATGCCACCAAGCCCGGTTTCAGTGGCCAGCACAGAAATACAGCATGTGGTACCAGGGATTGAACCCAGGTTCTTTGTGCTTGTCAGCAGACGCTTAGACAGCCGAGCTATCTCCCCAGCCCCAGTACCAGAGGTTTTAAAGGAGTTGACTCAATAAGGTCAAGATCGGCTGCTCTTGAAAATGAAACGTTCCCATTATTTTCTGTACAACAATCTTCTCTGAAACATGCACTAGCACACCAGCATTTGGAACTCCTTCTTGGAATCCTTGTTCCGGGTCAGCATTTGCTGGTGCTGCTTTTAATTTTTCCAGAAATTCGACTGATTTGTGCCGGCTCAGCAGCAGTGTGAGAAGGAAATGCAGCCAAGTACTGCCCGCTACTGGCACCGTCTGCTTCTGTGCCTCACATTAAGTCTGTAACTTACCTCACTGTGCGCAGACTGAGCTCGGACCACTTTTGTCCCCCTTGGCCCTCTGGAGTCCTGGAGAGGGGCAACTGGCTGGCCTCTCAGGTGAGGGGCTCTCAGAGGCCACTGGCTGAGCTCCTTGAGCAGCCTCGTGCCCTCTATTTGCCACAACTCATTCTCTCACATTTATAATTGTTCATTTATAATTTGTCTCTTATTGATCTCTTTTCATTTCTCTAGTGGGTGGAGAATGCTGATGCTGACTTTTTCATAGATTTAAAAGAAGAATCAATAAATTAAAATGACAAAGCCTTCATTTTTCATGTATGTTACAAAGATCTTTTCTTAGTTGTCTCTAAATTTTGCTCCCACTTTACACCAGAAGTGGAATTTTGATTTTCTAAAAGGAAGTCAGATCTTAGCTTAGTGAGTCTCACTTTGTTATCTTCCCTTCCATGGGTGTTGTATTTTAAAACCTACTTATATAATGTTTGAGTTTACTTTTGAATTTTAAGATGTGGAATCCAGCCAGGTGTGTGTAGTGTCTTTCTAGCAGTGAGGTAGAGTCAGACTTAACCATATTTAAGAGCTCACTGGCTGACTGAACCTCATTGGCTGAATATTTTATTTCCTACCAATCCCAAGAATCCCTTCACTGTTTGTTACAGTGTTACTTTGTCCCAGAACTTTTTTTTTTTTTTTAGGACAAGTTGTACAGGGTCTCACCACATAGATCCAACTCATAGTGATCATCCTGTTTACAGCCTTCCAAGTGCTGGGATCACAGGCATGCGCAGCCGGCTCAGCAGGCCCAGGGACTGAACTCCTGGCCCCTGCGTCTGCTTAAGCAGACGCCTTAATCCGCTGAGCTATTTGGCAGGCCCTTGTTCCAGAACTCTTATCCAGCAACTTGGGATCTCCCCCGCACCGCCTTTATTTTTAAAGTGAAAATGTCAGCCAGGTGCATATCTAATGGTCACAGTCCCGTCTGTGAGACAGGAAGATGTACTTTTTTTCTTTTCATTTAAGTGTTTTGAATTATCTCCATTTTTTTTATTCACTGCTTCTGAAAAAGGGGGGCACTGCACGCTTGTAACCCCAGCACTCTGAGAGGCTAAGTAAGGTAGGAAGATCCCAAGTTCAAACACAGCCTGGGCAATTTAGTGAGATTATCTCAAAATACAAAAAAGAAAGGTGGTAGCAGTGCCGAGTGAGGCCTGGGGCATAGTCCTGTGTAAATTTCTAGTACAGCATTAAAAAAAAAAATTCCTTGGCTGGAATAATTTGATTATTTTTTTTATTAGCCTGAGAGTAGAACTGAGAGGTGGAGGAAAGAAAATGGGGGGATGGCCAAAAGTGAAGGAGGAGCGTGGGATGGAAGGTGAAGCCAGGGTAGAAGGGAAGAAACTAGGGAGGTGGTGGGGTGGGACGGGACCATAAAAGCCCAGCCTATGTGGGTGGAGCTCTCGAAGTCCTTACTGGGCAGGGGCTCTGGGCTCTGGGCTCTGGGCGTGGCCTCCTGGATCCTCTTGTTTCTGTGCACAGAGGCTATGCTGGGTCCGGCAACCCTCCTGCAGTGAGGTATAAGGGAATGAGAATCTCAGGGAATCTCTCCTCTAAACCGCTGACAGAGACCTGTCATAGCTTCAAAAAAAAAGGTCCAGGACACCTGGAAAAGGAGTTTACAGCATGGGGCTGAGGCTGAGGATTTCATCACACCCACAGAAACCCGTGCTGACGCCAGTCCCTTGGCTGGGTGCAGAAGCGGTGCCCGCTGAATTGTGTGAAAGGCCACCACCCCAGTGGGACTTGGAGGGCTACACCAGAGGGAAGATAATGTCTTTGCTCACCCTAAGTAGCACCTCTCCTCCCCCACCTCCTCTGCTTCTCGGTCTGCCCAGACCCTGGGAAGCTTTTCTTTGGTTCAGCACATGTCTGGCCAGAAGATATACTGTTTTCCGCCTTTCCTGACCTCACAGGAAACAGAGCTCAGGGAGGTTTCAGATTGTTTTTTCTGAAAGAAGGTGGGAGATAAGTGGGTCCTCAGACGGGAAATGTCTAGGATCAGTAAGTTGTGAATAGAAATCAGACTTCCAATAACAGTGTTCACACAAGCAAATTGGAACAACTTTTCAACTAAAAGGTACCTAAGACTGCTATTAGACCTATATCTCTCACCATGCACTAAACTAAAATCGAAATGGATGAAGGATCTAAATATTAAAACAGAAACACTAAGTCTGCTGGAACCTAGAATAAGTAGGAGTTTTGAAGGCGTTGGTGTAGGCAAAGACTCAGTGAACAAAACTCTGATCACACAGATACTGTCACACAGAATCAACAGCTAGGTTAAAAAGCTTTTGAGTTCTATTCCAGGTACAGGGGGGAAAAGATGATAAAAAGCTTTTGCACAGCAAAAGAAACCATCAACAGAGTGAAGAGGAAATCCATAGTATGAGAAAAAAAATCTTCCAGCTGTTCCTCAGACAAAGGGCTACTATCCAGAATATATGAAGAACTCAAAAATAAGACCCCTCCAAATTTGAAGACCCAATTAAAAAATGGGCATCTGAAATAAAAACACTTCTCAGTTAAAGAAGTAGAAAAGGCAAATAAATACAGGAAAAATGTTCAATCTCATTGATCATTTGAGAAATGTAAATTAAAACAATGCTGAGATTCCAGCTTATCCCAGAGGGAATGGCTATTGTCAAAAAATTAACCAGAAAAAAAAAAAAGAAAGAAAATTAACCAGTAACAAATGCTATGCTGGCAGGGCTGTGGAGAAAAAGGAGGCCTTCACTATTGATTGGAGTGTGGACTTGAGCAACCCCTGTGGAAATCAGTGTGGAGATTCCTCAAAAAACGAAAACTAGTTCCACTTGACCCAGCTTTTCCTCTTCTTGCTGTCTTCCTGACAGAGTTTAAAGCATCATACGACCGACCGTGATCTGTACACAGCCATGTTTATAGCTGCACAATTTGTAATATCTAAATCAAACAGCCCAAATGCCCATCACTAGATGAATGGATAAAGATGTGGTTTTTATGTACAATGGAGTGCTACTCTGCTAAGAAGGAGGATAAGCTAGAGGGTTTTGTTTTTATTTTTTTAGGTAAATGGGAGATCTTGAAACCATGCTTTTAAATGAAATAGATTAGACATACATTTAAATATCACATTGTATCTCTGTTGTCTGAAACTAAAAGGGTTACTAAGGTCCAAAATGTGTAACAGATATTGGAAAGTAGGAAGAAAATGTTCAAATGGGAAGGGGAGAGATGGGAAGGGGAACAAGAGGAGGGAAATGAGAAGAAAGGGAAAAGAAAAAGAATAAATGGAAACAAAGCTTTTGTAAATGAGGGGAAGAGGGATTGAAGGGAGGGGAGCGTAATGGGAGGAAAAGAAGACTCGATATATTGTGTACAAGTACAAATTCCCTATATGATCATTATGTGTATCAAAAATGTGTCAATAAAATTTAAAAATATGTAACATTTATATCATATAGATACGCAGATACATAGATACATGCATATAAAATATCTAAGCAGTACTTCTGAATGTAATAGTGCCATGGCTGTATCATGTTCCTCGCAGGGAAGTCACTAAAGTAAGGACAGGTCGATGCAGGGAATGAAATTGTGAGTTCTCTTAAGGAAATCAAGATATACACTAATAGGACACCTCCCATAAAGTTACCCAATGTGCTGAAGGATGCACAGAAAAGCAGTCATTCAGAGCTCTGGGAGAGAATTGGGTGACTGCTCAATGCTGGGGAGAGAGAGATTTTGTTTTCTGTATCTCAAACCTTGAGCTATATGAACATATTATTGAAAAGAATTTTTTTTAAAGGTGGTGACATAAGGCAAGCCAAATAGCTCAGCAGACTAAAGTGCCTGCTTAGGCAAAGCACAGCTGCTGGGGTTCAACTCTGGGCTTGCTGTGCTGGCCCAGCCCCCACCCCTGGGGCATGTTGAGACGGTATTGAGACTGGGCATGGGGGTGCACACCTGTAATCCCAGGGCTTGGGAGGCTGAAAACAGGAGAATCACTACAAGTCCAGTCTATGTAGCGAGACCCTGTAGATCCTGTTCTATAATAAAGAAAAATAAAAAATAAGAAGGTGACATCAGCTGCTGTGTATATATTGAAAAAGGAGTGGAGACTGGAAATTCAGTGTTGAATGCGGTGATTTTGGTGATCTAACTAGAGAAGTTTCTAGGGAGTAGTTGGTGAATGCTTCCTGGGTGTGAGTCCAGATAAGAAATGGATTTTTGCTCCCAGCAGCGTGGCAAGGAAACCCTAAAGGGCTTGGTTGGTGCAACAGCAATAGAATTTCAATAAATTATGTTAATGTGGGGCTGAATTTTTTTCTAAAACCATTTGATGTTCTCAAATGGCTGGGGATTCTTTTGCTCGATTTGGATAGAAACCATGAACTGGCAAACTACAGCTTTCTCTTGATGCTAGTGGTTCTTGGCTGTTAGTGTCACAGCTTTCAGCTCTGAGTACCAATGCCTCTTATTTTTTTTCCATAATTTTATTGATAAACAAATAGCAATGAGACAGTTTCAAATCAAATTGGTAGGACATTTTCAATAATCAACACATTGCATACATTCTTCCTAGTGGTTAATTGCTGTACAAGATGCGGACATGATATCCTATTTACAAACACCATTAGAACAAATCACTCTATTCATTAAGAGAATGTAACTATTATATCTATTCTAACCACTTTGAATACACAGATACAAGAAGTACTTTCTTGCCAGGTGTTGTGGTACACACCTGTAAACCCAATACTCTAGGAGGCTGAGGCAAGAGGATCATAAATTTGAGTTTAAGATTGTATTATTTCTTCCCCACATATTTGTGAATTTTCCAGTTTTCCTTCTGTTCTATTTCATTTCACTGTGATTGAAAGGTACTCAGTATACTTCTTTTTAAATATTTTCTTCCCACAGCAGGTTTTTCTATGGGACTTGGATGAAACCATCATCATCTTCCACTCCCTTCTTACTGGATCCTATGCCCAGAAGCGCCAATGCCTCTTAAATCTCACTGGCATAGCTTAGTGTTCAACTGTGTCACAGCTCCTGCTGTCTCTCGGTCACTCCATCACCTCCTCAGCAACTGGGGCTCACATCCCCTTGGCAGCTTTCTGGAGCTCTTCTAGAAGCTTCTGTTTCCTCTCTGTGATTCTCCCTCTGGTCTTCACTATGCTCATGTTCTCTGGATCTCTTCAAGACAACAGCCCCTAGTGTTTTCAGCTCATTCCTAAAGCAACATACCCACTCTACGCAGTATAAGAGCCACAGGTAGGCAACAGGACCATCTAGGCAAGGCTGTTATTGGAGCCCGAGCTGCTGCACAGGGAAATAGTGCACCAGAGGGAAGGACCCTTCCTATACAGAGGGGCAGTTTCCTGCACATGTGCAACCTACCGGGGACCCACCGGGGGCTTTTAGAGTAGTGATGGGAGTGGGGTCACCTGGAGAGGTTACAGGGCACAGTCATCTGAAATAGGTCTGTTTCATGCCAGTGGCAGCCAAGGCAATCATCTCCTGTGAGGCACTGAGGACAGCTGCAGCTGCCATGGTAACAGGCTGAGAGAACGCAGGGAGAAGGGGATGCTTGGTTAAGAGCTGCTGCTGTTTTCACAGAAATGGCTGGGCTGAAGTTGGGACTGCCACCACTCACAAGGAACTTCCCAAGCACAGTGACAATGTCTGGCATTGCCCATTGAGGTTTGGGGATAGGGCAGTGGGGCCTAGTCCTTCCCTGCTCTTTGCCTGTCAGATGTGCTACAGTAGCAGCACCTGAGCAGACAGAGTGGAAGAGGGGTGTTGTGGCTCCAGGAAGGGAGCATGGGGTGGACTAGAGGGTGGCTTCCAGGCAGCCCAACAGGGGGCGGAAAACGGTGGAGCTCATTGCCCTGGGCATCAAGAGGACAAGGCATGCCAACTGTCAATCAAATCACACCAGTATGGCTGTCACAGGGGAAAGGGAGGCATCAGGCTTCATTAGGAAAATGTGCAATGTACAGATGACAAAACAGGGCAAGGGAGATAGCTCAGCAGCATAGCATCTGCTTGTAAACGTGAAGTTGTGAGTTCAATTCCCAGTTTAAAAAATATTCAGATGACAAAATGAAAGAAACCTTGCAGTGAGATGAAACCAGAACGACATTCACGTAGGAGAAAGCTGGCACAGCATGTAGAAATCCAGAGGCACATTCTGGTTCTCAGTGTCCTGGGGCCTGGGTGAGGGGACACTCAGCCCAAGTCATCTGGATCAAGCTAGGACTATGAAGCTTGGGCTGGTTCTTCCCTGGTTGGGTCAGTTGCTTTGGTGGCTGCTAGGAAACGGAGACAGGTGGTCCCTCAAGAAAAGCATCTCCACTCAGCCCTCAGGACTACCAGGTGAAGGGCACCAGAACAAAGGTCTCTTAACTCCTTTGGATTGCAGGCCCAAAGGGAAAAGTTGTTTATGACAGTCAGTAGAACCTTGTGAATTAGAACATGAGCGACTTCAGCTTTTAGGAGTTATTTTCACACAAAAATCTATGTTTGAGCTGAAATTTTCATCTCTATTTTGAAGGACTTGTTTTAGTCACTGTTAATCTCCTTTGTAGAATTTCTATTTCATTTGGTGACTGAGCTACAAGAAACTCAGACCTGATCATATCCTGTGATACCCAAGAGCACATGGTTATTACTAGAGGCTTTTATTACCACCTAGGCTTTGTTACTTTCATGTGTAATATACAAGCGATGTTATCCTACTATGCCAATAGGTGGGCTTATTCAGAAAGCATGTTTTAAGTTGCTCTATATCACATTCTTATACTGATTCATAAGGCATATAGGGTGACATGAGATCATTAACAGTCTATACCCTGTGTTTTAATTAATTAATTTAGTGGTACTGGGGATTGAACTCAGGACCTTGCACTTGCCAGACAAGTGCTTATTCTACTGAGCTATCTCCTCAGCCCCCAAAATGATTTATTTAAAAATTAAATATTTTTGGTTTAAGATGAGGTCTTGCTCTACTCCCCAGGCTGGCCCTCATGATCCTCCATAAGAGGCTGGGAGTACTGATATATATTAATGGCTGTACTTTAAATAAAAGTTTCCAGATAGGTGTCTTCTGAGAGTGGATCAAAGGCAATCAGAGATATAATAGCATCTTCTAGGAACACAGGTTGTGGTTGGGAGACTGGTATACATGACACCCACAACTTAAAGGAAGAGTTATTTTGGCTCTGTTTCTGTCCATAACTGGCTAGCTCCAGAGCAGAAATGGTGTGGTAAAGGGGACTGGGTGGAGGGAGGCTACTCATGCCTTGATAGCCAGGAAGCAGAGAGAAGGGAGGAACCAGGCAGGCATGGAGCTAGGCCTCAGTAACACCTCTTCCCACCAGGCCCCACCTCCCAACAGCACACGTAGCAGTGTACTCTTCAATGCATTAATCCACTGCAGGTATAGCAGCCCTGTGATCCAGTCCCTTATAAAAATCTCACTGAACACCTGAGTTTTCTGAGGGATGCTGTAGATCTCAACTGCAGCAGAAGAAGGAAACATGAAAGTTTTTGAAGCACAAGTGTTTTTCAAGTTGTATTTGGATACAACTAATACTTGTCAAACTTGTGTTTTTGAAGAGTATGCAGAGAGACTTGCTTCCACATTTTTAAGAAAATGGAATCCAAGGGGCCAGATTTTTAAAACACAGACAGGCAGACAGACATAAATTTCTTGGAAGATAATCTGAGTTTTCAGTAGAGCCAAGGCTAAAAAGCAGGCACTGAGGTGGAAGATAGTCACATTTATCACTTGTGTTGGAGAGCAATTATTTTAGGAAATATTCACTGAGGACTGTTTAAGGGTATCTGGAATACTCAAATAAACCTTATTCACTAGTTGACATATGGGTAGCCTGGTGTTTTACAGCTTGGCTAAAGCAGCTTTCTTCTCCTCCTCGTCCTTCTCCCCCTCTTCCTCTTCCGCCGTCTTCTCATACTGGGGGTTAAACACAGGCCTTTACACTGAGCTACATTCTCAGCCATTTATTTTTTTAAATTCTGACACAGGTTCTTGCTAAGTCATTAAGTTACCCAGGTTAGGCTCAAACTTGTGTTCTTCTTCCTCAGCTTCCCAGAGCCCTTGGTTATGGCTGAAGCTTACGGCACTTCACTGCTGACAGGTGGCCTCCCTTCTGTTTCCCACTCATGGTTATAGCTGGGCTCACTCTGATAGTGAGCATCTCTCCTCAGCTCTCCTCTCACTGTTCCTCAGGCTGATGTCTCCTTCACTTGTCAGTGTGAAATTCACAAACAGAAAATGTGTTCATTGCTAATTTTACTCCTCTTTCCACTAGAGCTGGTGGTTTATTTTTATTTTTTCTAAACTATGGAGAAATTTATACTTGGGACTTCATCCCAAAACCTGAAGAGTGTCAGTGAAATAAACCACACTTACATAGGCCATGTATTAACGTCCTAATGTACACTTACTTTTTCTCATTTTTGAGAAGTCCAGATATTAAATGATCTGATAAAGAGAAACCAAGAAAACTAAGAAACACGCTCATGGTGCATTCTCTTCTCCACAGCAACACACTAAGATTCTGAATGCAAGCTTGGTCTCCTCAGGAGGTGGCACTCTGGTATGCCCCCGAAACGTGGTTTGGAGTCAAGTGTTAGTGCTAAATGAGAATAACACCTGTGGGAAGTTGTTTCTTGATCATAAGCAAGAAATCCTCCTACTGGAGAGCGATTTTATGACGCCAAAGGGTGTACCGGAGGTGGGAAATCACAAGCCTCAGCGTACTTGGGATCCTGGTACTCACGCAGGCGAGGACATCCTTGAGTATATTTATTGCAAGAAACCTTTTTGCCAGTATTCATACCTCATTGACCATCAGAGGAGACACACATGAGAGGAACCACATGAAATAACAGATGTGGGAAAACCATCCAGAAATCACAACTCAGAGATGCAAAAAACTCACCCAGCAAAGAAACCTGAATATAAGGCATGTGGTAAAGCTTAAAGGCTCCCTGCACACACATAGCAGACAGAAAGAACAACCAATGGGTGTGACAGGTGTGCAGAATCCTAAGAGTCCATCCATCTGAGGAGTCTCGCGGGAGAAGCCTTAAGGATGTCAGGAGTGTGGCAAGTCTTGTGTGAAGTCAAACCTCACTGAACACCAGAACACATACATGTGATGTGGAAAAATCTTCCATAAATCACAGTTTGCTGTAAGGAAGAAAACCCTGTGTGTTGAGTGTGGGAAGCCTTTCTACTGTAAATTAGTCCTAAGCCAAGCGTGGTGGTATATGCCTATAACCCCAAAACTCTGGAAGGCTGAGGCAGGAGGATTGTGAGGTTGAGTCAAGCCTGAACAACTTAGTGTATCGAGACTTGGTCTCAAAATAGCAAGTAAAAAGAAAGGACTGGGGATTTAGCTTAGTGTTGAAGCCCTGGGTTCAACTCCCAGTCTCTCTCTCTCTCTCTCTCTCTCTCTCTCTCTCTCTCTCTCTCTCTCTCTCTCTGCCCTAAATGTTACACAGGAAGAGAATATAAAAGAGAAACCCTGTAAATGTACCAAGTATGAGAAATCATGCTCATCAGCCCTGATTAGACATCAGGTGGCTCAAACAGGTGAGAAACCTTATGGTTGTCATGAATGTGGGAAAGCTCCTATTTGAAGTTAAATCTCAGCAAACAACAGAAAATTCACTTTGGGGGAAAAGTGAACAGAATGATTAAGGCAGATCCCTGTCTGTAAATTTGATTCTTGCTATCCATCACTGAACTCAAAACAGAGAAACCCTACAGGTACAATAAATGCAAGAAGTCTTGCAAAAAGCTCTCCTGCTGGGTGTGGGGGCCTATGCCTGCAATCTCAGGATTCTGGGAGGCTGAGACAGGAGGATCACAAGTTTAAACATAGCTTGGGCAATTTAGTGACTTAGTGAGACCCTGTCTCTATGCGAGATAAGTAAAGGGCTGAGACTGTACTCAGTGGAAGGCCCTAGTACTCGGGAAAAAAAAAGAAATCAGCTCTTCAGTAATCAGGGAACTCACCCTGAAAAGAAAACTCATGAACATACTGAACATGAGAAGGTGTTTTATGTGAATTCTCACCTAAATATTTATCAATGAAATCACACAGGAAAGAAGTATCATTAATCTGGAGAATGCAGAAAAGAATGGGGCTTCTAAAGTCACCCTCACTAATTATCCATCTGAATGGGCTGGGGAAATAGCTCAGTAGAATAAAGGCTTCTCTGGCAAGCGCAAGGACCTGAGTTCAATCCCCAGTTCGGGGGGTGGGGGGGACCAGAAAACTTGTCAGCATAAAAGTCAACCCTGACTACATAAAAAAAATTGTATAGGGGATAAACCCCATAAATGTGACAAATGTGGGAAATCCTTCTATGTGGTCAGCCCCCAGTAAATAAACATTAGTGGACACACAGAAAACACAGCAGCACCGAAATCACGAACTTATAGTAACAGCTGGTGGAAAACCATGTATCGCACAGGCATTGAAATAAAGTGCTGGTGGAGAAACACTATTTTTCTACTACCATGTCTGGTTGTGCCTGCAGAAGTCAGTGGCACAGTCTAAGTGGTAGGAGCCCAGAAACCATTTGTGTAATAGGGTGGCAGCTACCATGCCCTGACCCTGTCTGCTCAGCTCATCTGTGTCTCTTGCAGCAGATGGGGAGACAGCTCTGCATGAGCATTGCTGGAGAACCTTGCTGTGGTCAGGTTTGGCCTTCCTTACCAGTGACCATTTGTGCTTGGCATAGGACAGGCAGTGGCCACTAGGATGTTTAAGGAGATTCTGGGTAACTATTAGGAATGAGCTTATCACTGATAGAGACAAAAGCAGAATGACATGAAATACCTAGTTGTGACCACTGGTTAGATCTTGTGACTCAGGGTGGGGAGGTGGAGGCTGGTGAGCAAAGAGACTTTATTAATGACTGTGCAGAGTTGAATGGATTTGCTCTGATGTGGCTCTGTGCTGGGGACTCTCTGAGGTAATTAATTTTCCTATTTTTAAGCCTATTGAAGTTGAGATTCTTCAGTTACTGTTATGACATTCTAACTCTGAAAGCAGATACATTTCAAAAAATACTTAGTTCATGGACTGAAGTTCACTTAATGGTAGAACATGTGCTTAGCATGTATGTCACATTGAATTCATTCCCAGTACCACCACCACCACCACCACCAACAACAACAACAACAACAACAAACATACAATTCAGAAGTGCTAGCTATTCAGGGACAATATGATTTGAGAAAAATGATCTAGCATTTTTGCTCTGTAAATTTTCATATAATAAAAATGCTATTTCTTGTTTGAAATCACAGAATCTCCTTTGGAAGCTTAGCATAATGTGTAAGATGGGTCATCCACTTGATTGGCTTGGGAGCTGCCCAGTGGGTGAGTATAGCACACTTCTGCATGTGCCCGCATGGGTCATGGAGGTGCGGCCTTTGGGTCTCTATCTGGTTCCTCACCCCTTTCTCTCTGGCACCCCTACCCTGCTTCCCAGCTGTCATGAACTAGGCAAGCTGCCTTGCCATGCCCTTCCTCCAAAATGTCTCTGCCTTAGAGCCAGCTGATCATGGACTGAATCCCCTGAAACCACAAGCTAAACTAAAGGTCTCCTTTAAGCTGTGGGCATGAGGTATTGTGCTAACAAGAAAGGTGACTGATACGCTTTTATTTCTTTTCATACAAAATAATCCTTTTTTTCTTTAAAAAAAGAAATTACTTATTGACTTTTCCACATGTTAAGGAACATAAGATCTGGGCTTGATGCAAGCACCTAATCTTTATTATCCCAGTGGATAGCTGGCTCTCCTTAACCATTTGGTAAATCCACCTTTTTGTTCCTGACTTAAAATGCTATCTTTATCATGTACTACTGGCAACGCTTTCACCTTTCTGTGCTCAGCACTCCTCTTCCCTCCCTTCTAGGGAAGAGTGGAGCCCCCAGGATGGCTGATTTTCTGGGCAGCTGCCACCACATGCCCTTTTTAAAGATATAAATGTTGCTTATCTGCTCTTAAAAGGTGACACTGTAGTCACAGAACCACATGGTCCTTTGGCCCATTTGGGCTTTTCAGGGAGGGTTCCTGATCTACGAGAGGTCAGGGAGTGTATGTCAGCAATTTGCAATGGGAGATCTTTGCAGAGAAGCATTTGCTTTGCAGGGTTGCACTGGGTTTTCTCTTGTATGTGGCCTTGGTCTCCACTCCACTTGTGTATGCTGTAGTTTTGACTGTTTTTTGTTCTCTTTTACTGAACTATTGTTCAGTTGTCCTAAAAAAGGCCATGTTTTTATTGTTCTTGGCTCTTTACTCTTGAGACTTTCTTGGGTTTTCCTAGGTTCTTCCTAGTGATAACCTTTTGAGTGGACTCACAGTTCTGCACACCCCGTGGGGTTGGGGTTGGATTTGTATTTAGATTTTGTTTCCATTCTGCCCCAGGAGGTGGCCCATTCTTTATCCAGCTGGCTTGGGGAATTTTCTGTGCCCCAAGTAGTGGCTAGGAACTCACACCAGAGTAGGCCATAGGTCATCTCCACACCACAGCTGTCACCCACTGACGGCCAAGCTGCCACCTCAAGCTGTCTCCACTGCACAGGTGACAGACTCTGGGGAACCCTTGGGAATCCTTGGGGAAAGGTATCTTCAGTATGAACATGTATGCCTTTGGAAGGTGCCTCAGCTGCCAGGCAGCTCTACTGAGGGTACCCCTTTTCTAAGTACATTACTTTCAAATGGCAGGGTGTGGGGTATGGAGTTAATCTAGTGGACCAGTACTTTTTATTTTTTTTATTTTTTTTTGACCAGTACTTTTTTTTTTTAAATATTTATTTTTATTTATTACATTTATTTATTGTGTGTGTGTGTGTGGCCAGCTCAGCCCACCAGGGGGCGGGTCTGGCTGGCATGTGGTGCTGGGGATCGAACCGCGGTCCCTGTGCTTTGCCAAGCTTGTTTCAAGTAGGTGCTTTAGACCACTGAGCCATCTCTCCAGCCCCCTGACCAGTACTTTTTAAATGAACAGTTTAGAATAGAAAATGTAAGGGCCTGTGTATGGTGTTACATACCTGTAATCCCAGCATTCTGAGAGGCTGAGACAGGAGAATCTTAAATTCAAGCTTAGCCTGGCAACTTGGCCAGTTGATGAGTTGCTATTTAAAAATAAAAAATATTTAAAAGGGCAGGAAATGTAGCTCAGTATGAAGGTCTGGGTACAATTCCCAGTATGGGGCTTAAGGGGAAAGGAGAGAAGAACTGTGGGTGGGAAAGAAGGTAGGAAAGAAAAAAGGAGGAAAAGGAAGGAAGAAGAGAGAAAGGAGGGAGGGAAAAGCAGACTTGAGGGGCTGCTGATAGTGTGCTCTGCTATGAAATCTTTTCTCAGTTCCTTCTTCCTAGGATGCTCCTTCCTCTGGACACTTCTTCGTCATTCCAGTACCTCCTCCTGCCTCAGCCTCTTGTGTAGCTGAGATTATAGGCATGCACCACCACACCCAGCATACACAACTATTACTTTTATGACTGCACAGTACTGGGCCATGAAAAAGGCCAATGGCCCATGCTAGTTCATCACTTTGGAAGGAGCCACAGACTTTAAATTTAATGAAAGTAAAAGTAATTTATTTTTAATATAATTATCTCTATAGTAAGAAGCAACATAATTTAAAAAATGCATTTCCTTCATTTTGTTTAGCTAGAGACATTCTATAATGCTGGGTAGGAGGAAACATAGCTTATCATACAGCCTTCTTTGAGGAGCGCTAGCTAGGCACAGTGAGGCAGGATACGGAAGACAGGGAGGGAGTGGTGTCAAACGTGGCTTCAGTGTTAACAGCTAGCTAACATTAACAGCCTGTATTTATTTTACTTCATTTTTCTTAACCCCTATATTGTGTGACTAAACTACAACACACTAGTGTGGGAAACCTTTGTAGATAATCATTTCAATGTATATGCTAACTTTTAGTTCCTACCTCAAACTATATAATCAACTATACAAGTAACCAGACTTTTGATTACTGTTATGTAACGTAATCACAGTCAGCAGAATATGGAATTACACTGCTGAGCTACAAGAACAGGAGCCATGTGCATTACTTATGAAAAACACAGCATTTTAGCTCAGTGGTATAAAGGGCTAAGTTATTCAAATGATGTAGGCTATAAAATCAATCACTTAAAACTAGATCCTTATCTCACACCATATATTGCCAACAGCAATAATCCACAAATGAATTACCTCTAACAAAATTTATTTCATACACTGGAACAATGTAACTTTGCAGGTCAATGATAGGACAGTTCAAGGAGGTGTACACATTTAATTGTTTCAAGTTGATTTCCACTGCTTGAACTATTTCTGTCACAATTTACAGAAAATAAGATCTGTATATCCACACCTCAAAATAAATGATTTACCTGAAGTCCACTTCTGAACCACATAACTTCTACAAAAGTGCAACTGTTTCAGAATGTCTTCAGTTATTAGCAATGGAGCATTGGAAGTAAACTGGCTTAAAAATAAATATAATCTCTCACAAAAGCACTATAATCCAGACACATCAAGTGGCCACAGGGCTGGTTGGTTCTGTGGTTCAGTGACTCTATCACCCAAGTTCCAGAATCTTCCAGTCTTCCTGTGAAGGTCATGAATAAATCATAAGCCTTTGCTGGAAAGTACCAGGCACCACATCCAGATAAGGTCATTCTCATGAAAAGACCCTGCTTTCTGTTGCTTGAGTTCTTGAACCTTTGAGGAAACTTTCTCCAGAAACAACCTGTCAGGTGAGTTTGTTCATTTGTCTAGACTTAGGTCCTGGGACCATTTGACAGCAATGCTGGCAGTGAGAATGGATTACCATTACTGATCAAAACTAACAAGGACTTATTTCCTGTTCCACGAGGAGCAATCCAGACTCTCCCAGTAAAGGTAAGGACAGTGATTCACACAACAAAATCTGCCACAAACTCCTACAATGTGTCCTCGCTTCCTTCGTGGATGAGAAGGAGCAGAGCAAGTGCTCATGAACACTACCAGACTGGAAAGAGACAAATGACTCTGATGCTACTCAGTCCCTGTGCTCCAAACACACTCAAATAAACATCCAAATAAAAAATAGATTAAAAAACAGAAATGGTAATATTTTAAGTACATCTTTTAGTTGTGCAGAGTGCAGTAAGTACTAAAGCTATTTCTCACTCCTGGAGAATTCTGGCTTAACAGTTTAAATTCATCTATGCAGGATTTTTTTAAAAAGTCTATTTTATACATATTTAATTTATCTCTTTTGCTGACTCACTATAGTTAAAGACATTATAAAAAACATTGTTTTTTTAATGGATGATGTAGTTCACTAACAATGATCAAGGCATATTTATAAATACCGGGAAGAATACAAATATAATTTCAATGACAATGCACACTAAAGTACAAACATGGTAGTGCTACTTAGACGAGTAATTTTACAATATGAGTTACAAATTCATAAGGATACAATGATGAACATACAATTTCTGTAATGTAACATACTAAAAACAATCCCCTCCCTGTTTTGTCTTCCCTGGGAACTATTTATATATGAATTTAACGCTGCACACTTGCCTAGCTATCCTGATTTTACGTCTTTTGTTTACACAGACTGTGCATTTATTAACAGAAGGTATCTTCTATTTCTCTTAACAAATTTGTTTTTACAACAGAATTATCTTTTAGTATTAAGAATTTCCAAGAGTATGTTTCCACATTCTTTAAACTGATAGAATTCCCTGATATGCAAAGTTCTATTCCTTGGTGAAACACTCTATTATATCCATATATATATATATATATGGACCTCAAGCTTGCCAGAGCAGGAGCTGTGTCACTGAGCAACAGAGCAATATAGAGCAACCTATATCCCTGGCACCTAAGTATTAATACATTTTTACTCCTGTTTAGTCTAGTATTTAATGAATCATATGGTCTTGGTACTATCGTGGTTTCTGCCCTATGAAGGTCAACAACTAATGCACAGGGCTTATCCACACTCACCTATATGAGTTCTCAGATGCAGTGCCTCTTCTGTACAGGGTTGGGGTGGGAGGAGGTATTGGTTCTAGGACATACCCCTTCCATCTGCAGCTGCTTAGGCCCTTTGGTAAAACTGTACAGTATTTGCATATAATCCATGTAATTCATACAGTTACTCATCTCTAGGTTACTTATAATCACCTCTAGGTTACTTATAATCACCAGTAGAATGCAAATAGTTGTTGACTTGCTGTACTGTATTATTTTGGGTAATGACAAGAAAAGTCTACATGTGTTCAGAATAGTTACAATGTTTTTACCAAATATTTTTTACTGGTTGAATCCAGGTATATAGGATCCATGGATACAGACAGCCAACTGTGTAACAGTCTTTGACTGCTTTTAGGGGTTTCTTGCTCACTTTATTGAAAGGGCTGTCTGAGGTCTGACTTCAGAGAAGCTGTCCTACATCAACAACATTCACATCCCCTCTCCTGTGAATTCTCTGATGACTATTGAATGCTGACTTGTGGTAGAATTTCTTCCCGCACTCAGTACATTCATAGGGTTTCTCTCCTGAATGGGTTCTGTAGTGCAC
Organism: Octodon degus; assembly: GCF_000260255.1. Lineage (NCBI taxonomy): Eukaryota > Metazoa > Chordata > Mammalia > Rodentia > Octodontidae > Octodon > Octodon degus. The sequence continues at coordinate 16,052,132 of NW_004524607.1, read as the reverse complement.
AGTGAGGTATGACATCCTAGAGAAGGCTTTTCCACACTCGTTACATTCAAAGGGCTTCTCTCCAGAATGGATCCGGTGATGGATGGTGAGATAGGACATCTGGGAGAAGCATTTCCCACATTCATAGCACTCATACGCTTTTTCACCTGTGTGTGTTCTCTGGTGTCTATTAAGGGCTGAGTTCTGGCAGAAGGTTTTTCCACACTCACTACATTCATAGGGCTTCTCTCCTGAGTGGATTCGGTGGTGGATGGTGAGGTAGGACATCTGAGAGAAGAACTTCCCACAGATGTAGCACTCGTAGGGCTTCTCTCCTCGGTGGATCCTGCGGTGTCTGCACAGGGCAGAATTCTGATAGAAGGTTTTTCCACACTCACTGCACTCATAGGGTTTTACTCCAGAGTGGGTCCGGTGATGGATGGTGAGGTAGGAGAGCTGGGAAAAGAGCTTTCCACACTCACTGCACTCATATGGCTTCTCCCCTGTGTGTACCCTCTGGTGTCGAAGCAGGGCTGAGTTCAAGTAGAAAGTTTTCCCACACTCAGCACACTCGTAGGGCTTCTCCCCAGAGTGGGTGCGATAGTGCACGGTGAGGTACGAGAGACGTGAGAAGAACTTCCCACATTCATTGCACTCGTATGGCTTCTCACCCGTGTGTGTTCGTAGGTGGGTTGTGAGCGTAGACTTGCGGCAGAAGCATTTGCCACACTCACTGCACTTGTACAGCTTCACACCTGTATGAATCTTCTGGTGGTCATTAAGTGCTGATTTTTGGGAGAAGGTTTTGCCACAGTCATGACACACATAGGGCCTCTCCCCTGAGTGTGTTCTCTGGTGCTGGGTGAGGTGTGTCTTCTGGCAGAAGGCCTTTCCACAATAACCACACTCATAGGGCTTCTCTCCTGAGTGAGTTCTCTGGTGTTGTATAAGGTGTAGCTTCTGGTAGAAGTTTTTCCCACATTCATTACATTCATAGGGCTTCTCCCCTGTGTGGGTCCTCTGGTGTACCGTGAGCGTTCCCTTTTGACAGAAAGACTTCCCACACTGGTTACATTTATAAGGTTTCTCTCCTGTGTGAGTCCTCTGGTGAATAATGAATTTTGACTTCTTACAGAAGGACTTCCCACATTCCCGGCACTCATAGGACTTCATGTCCACGTGAGATCTCTGATGGCCACTGAGGTCTGACATTTGGAGAAAGGCTATTTCAGACTCATTCCAATTATAGGTCTTCTCCTCCATGTGATTAACAAAAACTGAGTCCTTTTGGAAGGCTTTCTGGCACTCGACGTATTCAAAAGGTTTCTCCAAAATACGTACTTTCTGATAAATATTCTCTTCTTTTACAGAGTAATTTCCTGCATACTCATCTCCTGGATGGGTCTTTTCAAGCTTAATGTGGAGGAGTGACTTTCCACACCCACTACATTCATCAGGTTTCATTTTTGCATAGCTTCCATCACTACTAATGTATTCTGAAACAGATACTAAGCTCTTTTCACAGGCATCACATTTAGAGGCTATTTTTCTTGAAGAAACAGGGCTCATCTCGACATTAAAATCTTTCTCAGAAACATTACCTCTCTTTTCAACCAGGGTTTTATTGATGAAGAACATATGTGCATTTTGCTGGACTCTCTCCCTCAGGTCATCAGCTTGCCAGACTTCATCTGCGTAGCTCTGAGGTGGGAGTGCTCCTTCTACTATCCATGGCTCTTCTCCTTGCTCCAACTTGATGATAACATCCGGTTTGATAATGTGACACCC
>NW_004524607.1:16042848-16050265 GCF_000260255.1 Octodon degus | reverse complement strand
GCTTCCTTCGTGGATGAGAAGGAGCAGAGCAAGTGCTCATGAACACTACCAGACTGGAAAGAGACAAATGACTCTGATGCTACTCAGTCCCTGTGCTCCAAACACACTCAAATAAACATCCAAATAAAAAATAGATTAAAAAACAGAAATGGTAATATTTTAAGTACATCTTTTAGTTGTGCAGAGTGCAGTAAGTACTAAAGCTATTTCTCACTCCTGGAGAATTCTGGCTTAACAGTTTAAATTCATCTATGCAGGATTTTTTTAAAAAGTCTATTTTATACATATTTAATTTATCTCTTTTGCTGACTCACTATAGTTAAAGACATTATAAAAAACATTGTTTTTTTAATGGATGATGTAGTTCACTAACAATGATCAAGGCATATTTATAAATACCGGGAAGAATACAAATATAATTTCAATGACAATGCACACTAAAGTACAAACATGGTAGTGCTACTTAGACGAGTAATTTTACAATATGAGTTACAAATTCATAAGGATACAATGATGAACATACAATTTCTGTAATGTAACATACTAAAAACAATCCCCTCCCTGTTTTGTCTTCCCTGGGAACTATTTATATATGAATTTAACGCTGCACACTTGCCTAGCTATCCTGATTTTACGTCTTTTGTTTACACAGACTGTGCATTTATTAACAGAAGGTATCTTCTATTTCTCTTAACAAATTTGTTTTTACAACAGAATTATCTTTTAGTATTAAGAATTTCCAAGAGTATGTTTCCACATTCTTTAAACTGATAGAATTCCCTGATATGCAAAGTTCTATTCCTTGGTGAAACACTCTATTATATCCATATATATATATATATATGGACCTCAAGCTTGCCAGAGCAGGAGCTGTGTCACTGAGCAACAGAGCAATATAGAGCAACCTATATCCCTGGCACCTAAGTATTAATACATTTTTACTCCTGTTTAGTCTAGTATTTAATGAATCATATGGTCTTGGTACTATCGTGGTTTCTGCCCTATGAAGGTCAACAACTAATGCACAGGGCTTATCCACACTCACCTATATGAGTTCTCAGATGCAGTGCCTCTTCTGTACAGGGTTGGGGTGGGAGGAGGTATTGGTTCTAGGACATACCCCTTCCATCTGCAGCTGCTTAGGCCCTTTGGTAAAACTGTACAGTATTTGCATATAATCCATGTAATTCATACAGTTACTCATCTCTAGGTTACTTATAATCACCTCTAGGTTACTTATAATCACCAGTAGAATGCAAATAGTTGTTGACTTGCTGTATACTGTATTATTTTGGGTAATGACAAGAAAAGTCTACATGTGTTCAGAATAGTTACAATGTTTTTACCAAATATTTTTTACTGGTTGAATCCAGGTATATAGGATCCATGGATACAGACAGCCAACTGTGTAACAGTCTTTGACTGCTTTTAGGGGTTTCTTGCTCACTTTATTGAAAGGGCTGTCTGAGGTCTGACTTCAGAGAAGCTGTCCTACATCAACGACATTCACATCCCCTCTCCTGTGAATTCTCTGATGACTATTGAATGCTGACTTGTGGTAGAATTTCTTCCCGCACTCAGTACATTCATAGGGTTTCTCTCCTGAATGGGTTCTGTAGTGCACAGTGAGGTATGACATCCTAGAGAAGGCTTTTCCACACTCGTTACATTCAAAGGGCTTCTCTCCAGAATGGATCCGGTGATGGATGGTGAGATAGGACATCTGGGAGAAGCATTTCCCACATTCATAGCACTCATACGCTTTTTCACCTGTGTGTGTTCTCTGGTGTCTATTAAGGGCTGAGTTCTGGCAGAAGGTTTTTCCACACTCACTACATTCATAGGGCTTCTCTCCTGAGTGGATTCGGTGGTGGATGGTGAGGTAGGACATCTGAGAGAAGAACTTCCCACAGATGTAGCACTCGTAGGGCTTCTCTCCTCGGTGGATCCTGCGGTGTCTGCACAGGGCAGAATTCTGATAGAAGGTTTTTCCACACTCACTGCACTCATAGGGTTTTACTCCAGAGTGGGTCCGGTGATGGATGGTGAGGTAGGAGAGCTGGGAAAAGAGCTTTCCACACTCACTGCACTCATATGGCTTCTCCCCTGTGTGTACCCTCTGGTGTCGAAGCAGGGCTGAGTTCAAGTAGAAAGTTTTCCCACACTCAGCACACTCGTAGGGCTTCTCCCCAGAGTGGGTGCGATAGTGCACGGTGAGGTACGAGAGACGTGAGAAGAACTTCCCACATTCATTGCACTCGTACGGCTTCTCACCCGTGTGTGTTCGTAGGTGGGTTGTGAGCGTAGACTTGCGGCAGAAGCATTTGCCACACTCACTGCACTTGTACAGCTTCACACCTGTATGAATCTTCTGGTGGTCATTAAGTGCTGATTTTTGGGAGAAGGTTTTGCCACAGTCATGACACACATAGGGCCTCTCCCCTGAGTGTGTTCTCTGGTGCTGGGTGAGGTGTGTCTTCTGGCAGAAGGCCTTTCCACAATAACCACACTCATAGGGCTTCTCTCCTGAGTGAGTTCTCTGGTGTTGTATAAGGTGTAGCTTCTGGTAGAAGTTTTTCCCACATTCATTACATTCATAGGGCTTCTCCCCTGTGTGGGTCCTCTGGTGTACCGTGAGCGTTCCCTTTTGACAGAAAGACTTCCCACACTGGTTACATTTATAAGGTTTCTCTCCTGTGTGAGTCCTCTGGTGAATAATGAATTTTGACTTCTTACAGAAGGACTTCCCACATTCCCGGCACTCATAGGACTTCATGTCCACGTGAGATCTCTGATGGCCACTGAGGTCTGACATTTGGAGAAAGGCTATTTCAGACTCATTCCAATTATAGGTCTTCTCCTCCATGTGATTAACAAAAACTGAGTCCTTTTGGAAGGCTTTCTGGCACTCGACGTATTCAAAAGGTTTCTCCAAAATACGTACTTTCTGATAAATATTCTCTTCTTTTACAGAGTAATTTCCTGCATACTCATCTCCTGGATGGGTCTTTTCAAGCTTAATGTGGAGGAGTGACTTTCCACACCCACTACATTCATCAGGTTTCATTTTTGCATAGCTTCCATCACTACTAATGTATTCTGAAACAGATACTAAGCTCTTTTCACAGGCATCACATTTAGAGGCTATTTTTCTTGAAGAAACAGGGCTCATCTCGACATTAAAATCTTTCTCAGAAACATTACCTCTCTTTTCAACCAGGGTTTTATTGATGAAGAACATATGTGCATTTTGCTGGACTCTCTCCCTCAGGTCATCAGCTTGCCAGACTTCATCTAAAAAGAGGCAAAATGAATGGACTTTTGTGTATCCTCCAGCCCAAGGCACAGAGTGAGACTGGCACGCAGCAGCTCACTGTGGGGCAGGTGCTAGCTTCAAGGACAGACACACAGTGCCGCCCCTTCACCCAGCTGTTTGCAGTGAAACTCACACAACCCTCCAGTGGTGGGGAAAGAAAATACACTAAGAAAAACACAGCACCTTTGGTCTTCGCTACTTTGTAGTATCTTGCTCAAAACTGGCTCTAGAAGGTAAGATATTGACACAGAGCAGTGTGTAGTAGACAAAGGATGCTAGGTGGATGACTGAAGAGAGGAAAAGACGCAGGAGCAACAGGGCAAACCCGCAGGGTGGCAGCAGGGCTCAGCTTAGAGGCGAATGTCCTTGGCTCTGCAGTGTTTCGTTATATCCTTGGGAGAGATGAGTTATCATCTAAGGCACTGTCCCCTCATGTCAAGATTTTTATGGCAGCGCTCTCATTATTTTACATGTTCCACACTACTTTGCCTTTTTCCCCATAGTAGTGCCAAATAAATTTACACCTAAATTTGTTTGTTTGGGGGACAAGGTCTCACTATATAGTTCATACTGGCCTTGAGCTTGGTTAGGTAACCCAGGCTGGCAACTCAGAGTAATCCTCCTGCCTCAGCCTCCCAGGTACTAGGATTATTGGCATGAGCCACTATGCCCTGTGATTTTCACCTAAATTTCATGTTTACAACCCATAACTAGGGTTCCCTCTCTAAATTCTGCCTCACTTTTAAAGAGAGTCTTAGAATATCCATGTCCAATAGCAAGTATATGTGGTCCAGAAAACAGGTCACCCTTCCAAAATGCAGATTTCTTAAATATTCTAGTGATGCTGTGATTTAATACTAACCTCATGCGCAATTCCTTCTGTTCCTGCTCGGACGGCAGAACAGAACTTGCGTGAGGTGACTGAGGAGCTCGGGGCAGCTTCTATGGGCAGCACCACACCTGCAGCCTGGAGAGGACAGCTTGACCTCCAGAGGTTTTGTGGTATTACCGAAAGTTAGCAAGGTGCTCTGAATAGAATAGCTCTTGGCAAAAACCAGAATCTGTTTAGTAAGTTAAGAACTTATTTTTCCTATGACATAGTGTCACCACTTAATTTTGTACACGAGTTGGTTAGTGCTCAAACCGTTAAGGACAGAGCCCTTAGCCTGCTGCCACAAGCGTGGCTTTCACTTCTACACACTTTAGAAATTCTCAAGTGAGCGTGTCTATTGCCCTGGCTGTCATCCATTCAAAGCGAAACCATGTCTAAGCGAAACCTTAGTGTCTTAAATCTATGGCTTCCCTGAAGCTACTATCCCAAAACAACAGAATAAAAGGGGATGGGGTGGGGAAGGAAACTCAATAAACAGTACTTTTTCATAATCCACATTCATAATGACTCCAAACGAGGATGAGTCGTTACTAAAATTATTTTGTCCCAGTAAAACCAACCTATTTAGTGGACAAGGAGTCATAAGATACAACCAAGCAGGGCTTGGTTTTCGAGAAAGTGGTCAGAACTTCACACTCAACTGAGTCATGTACCAAAGTGGCAGAGATGGATCACCAGATCAGGTGCCACCACCTCCTGCTGACTGCTGTGACACAGCTGACATGCACCACGCAGCTGCAGCCACACCCTATGGCTCTTTTTTTTCACTCCCTTTACTCAACTTCTTGCCTCTGGCTACATCAAGCATACCTTTAAAGGGGTTTTTCATGCTTCCAAATCCATTCCTACCTTAATTAATTCCATTTCCTCTTGAAGTTGAAAACAAGCACTGCCCATAAATTCATTTCAGCACAGTGTGACACAGTCTTATATGAGAACATCAGCATTCCAGGTAATATGCTGAGTTCTAAATTATCTCAGGTAGTTCTGTTCCCTTGTCTTAGCAAAAACCTATCTCCTAGAACAGTAATGGCCAATCTTTTAGAGCTTTCAGTGATACAAACAGCCCACAACAGCATGTGTCCCGTAGGTTTGCCACCAATGTCCTAGAAGTACACTTATTACCTTTTTCTTTTGAATAGAAATGAGAAATTTGATTCATATAGGATTTTTCTAGTACTTGCAAATGACTTAGGCATGTGTATTCAGAAATACCTGCCTATGCATATTTCTGAAACAATGGACAAAAAGTCCTTTGACTTACCTGGCTCCTCAATCAAAGAAACAAATTATCTACTCTATGTGACTCTATTGAGAGAGAAGAATATGTGCTTTTTTTCACATAATCATAATGCAGGATAGCAAAAAGCTCAAGCCAAATCTATATCCTATCTGAGTACAGATTCCCTGACCAGGTGGAACTTCTTTTTAGGTTTTGTCCTGAGGTGGAATGGCGTGGAAAGAAGAATGGAGTTATGCTAAGGGCCAGGAAGGAATCAAATTTCACAAAGGCTGGAAATTTGAGCTTAGACTTAAACAATATGTTGTCTAGAAAGCATAGGACACACTAATGACACAGGAAGCCACAAAGACAAGTCTCAAGATGAGAAGACCTTAGGAATGTGCAGCAATCGAGTTCAGTAAGCATCTGGCACAGGGCTAATACGGTGGTGGCCTGTGAGGGGCAGAAGCTAAGTTTCCCCCAGGAAGCCATAATGAATGGGAGAGGCTGTTTTGTGAGGTTAGGTTAAGATCAACCGGAGACTTCAGATGAAGACATCTTGCAAATCCAGGTATGACACAGAAGAACAGTTCTTGATTACATTAACTCAAAGGAAGGTAAGTATACAGAGGATTAAAACACCCCTGCTGTCACATTCCTATAATTCTAGCCTCTGCAAGGCTGAGGCAGCAGGAAGATCAGACATTTCAGACCAGCCCCTGGGCAACTTAGTGACTTGTTGAGACCTTCTCTCAAAATAAAAACTTTACTGGGGATGTAGTTCAGTGAGAAGGCCCTGAATCAATTCCTAGTTCCAGGAAAAAGAAAACAAACAAAAACAATTTCATAAAAGACAAAACCCATTCATCTTATAGAAATCAGCAATACCTGCTGAGAATTGTATTTTCATTGATTCTATGGGGATTATGACAGGGATAGAGAAGACCAATTTAGTAAGGGAAGGAAGGAAGGCAGGCACTGGATAATTACAATTTGGAAGAGTTCATGATCAGTTTTCACATATATGAGAATGAGAGAAGCTCTGTGGTCACAGAAAACGCTGTATCTACAGAATGGTGGCAGAGAGGTCAATTTTGGTGTGTGCAGCATAAAAACAAAAACCTGACAGACTCAAAGCCCTTTAAGGGAAGCATAGTAGGTGGAAAGAGATCCTTGAAAGACATTTCTGGAGGAGGTGACTGAACAAATCCAATATTTATGTACACAATACCCACTAAGCAGCTGCTGTGATACAACATTACTTAAGGCATTGGGAATAAAACAGCAAGACAAGATAAAAATGAGCACTTAGGAAGAGAGGGAGACCTAGTTATTGCTGTCAACAACCTTGGGAGGGACTGGACTTTAGGAAGGACCAGCAAATCACACACCAATGAAGTAGATAGACTCCACTTTTCAGGCAGAGGATGGGGATTTTAGAATCTTTCAAAGAAAGCGAAGTAAAAAGTGAAACTGGGCATAGTATCAAGCCTGACATTTCAAAGTAAAGGAGAATACCCTCTCCCTAAAAAAAAAAAAAAAAAAAAAAAAAAAAAAAAAAACCCAGGATGGTAATAACATAAAAGTCCCATTCTTTTAAAAATAAGACTTACAAATACCTAAAAACAAAAAGGAATCTGTGATAACGGGTTACTGAAATGCTAGTAGATTAAGCAAGCCCCAAAGTTGAACAGGAAGAAGTATTCTAGGTAATGGTAAGCAGGGCAAAGCTCCATAAACAGGTTTGTATGGGGAAGGAAGATGTCTTTGGGAGTGAGAATGAGGCACCTACTTCAGAAAAGTAACTATCTTGAAAAAAGTTTGGGACCATCAGCTTCTAGGAGAAACACTCCCCAGTTACCAATCTCCTCTCTGCCTCCACTAACACACCTGCGTAGCTCTGAGGTGGGAGTGCTCCTTCTACTATCCATGGCTCTTCTCCTTGCTCCAACTTGATGATAACATCCGGTTTGATAATGTGACACCC
>NW_004524607.1:16029202-16035333 GCF_000260255.1 Octodon degus | reverse complement strand
GGTCGCCGCAAGCCGCGCCAGGTCCCGCTGCCGCCCTCCCGGCCCCTTCGGCCTCCGCTAGGGGCTGGGCGCTCGCGCTCCGCTTCCACTCGAGCCCCGCCCAGGCGCACGGACTCTGATCCGCACAGCCCGCGTCCTCCTGCTGCTGCCCTCGCGGGTGTCCCTGGCCCCGCACCCTCGACCACAGGAGGCCAAAGCCCAGCGACCAGAGCAGCGGGTACCGGGGACGCACCGGAAGCGAGAGCAGGCCGGAGGCAGCGCGCAGGCGTAAACGTGCACGCTGGGAGAGCAGCGCAGCGGAAGGCAGCGTCTCAGGGCCGCAGCACAGTGCTGGGACTCTATTTCCCAAGAGGCTATGCGCCACTAACTTTAGGGACTCGCAGGATGTCTAGACCTCACCTGGCAGTACACACGCACTAGCCTGGGCGTAAAGGCCCCACTGAGCGCCACACTCATCCGCATTCGTCCAGGCCCTTGCACTCTAGAAAGGGGATGCACAGCTGCTGCGATCTAGAGCCCGAGTCCTCTCCAAGCCTTGAGACTATACTTTTAGAACCAAGAATCTGGAAAACGGAAGGAAAAGGTCGTGTTCCCTTAACTAAAGTGCCAGCAGACATTTCTCTCAAATACTAGGGTACCACAAATGTTCCGCGATGTTTTCCAAGGGAAGGGGGGAAAATGGAAGCATTTGTAGACCAGATGACTAATGCTGGTAGCAGAAGAATCAGAAAACAAACCTAATGAAGAAAACATTAAAAAAATTAAAAAATTAAAAAAAAAAAAAACCTATGATCTTTAAGCATTAGGCAAAGTGTCTGGTCCAGAACATGACACCATAAGGACAATGACTTGCCACTTTCGTTTTAAAATAATACAAGTGTTCTTGCCAATTTTTTTTTTTTTAAGTGAGTAGGGGGGAAATAAAAACTACAAATTTCTGCCAACTAAGAAAATCCTTTTCACCAATGCAGAAAATGGAGAAATAGTTGTACTATGGACTAAGCAGTGGGTCTGGCTCAAAGGTATGGACTTTTCTCTCTAAGAAAAGATCGCAGGCCAAATTACATGGTGTGGGAAGAACAAAAGCTGTTATTTGCAAATGGAAGGAATGTCCACATTCTCAATAGGAGCGTGCTGTGATTCAGCCTGCCATGGCAACATCAGTCTCGAATTACCCATGGCTTTCCCAGAGCTCTGAAACAGCAAAAGTGTGGTGGATTAAATGCCTCACCCTGTTGGAGGTTACTGTGTAGTTTGCCACCTTGTTCCAGGCCATCGCAGTGCCCCTTCCTCAATACTAACTATTGGTGCACAAGGTTGGGCACTGAGCCCTTTCTGCTGCTGTGGGCCCCCAGCTTCTTGGCAGCATTTCACCTCTCCTGCACCACACAAACATCTCCATGGCTGCTGCCTGGGGGGGAGGCCTCTGTGACCAGGCCCCTCCTGGCCTGCCTCTACTGCTGCTAGGTGTGACAGCTTTTACTGCTGCACCTGGGTTCACCTCAGTGGGTGATATTGACAGTAGTGTAAAGTAACTGTACCTCCAGCCTCCAGTGGACCTTCCTCCCTGTGCTTGGTAAAGATGGACACAAAAGGTGCCAGTCAGGATTTCAGGTCCTCTTGTTGTCACTCAGCGTGGTCAGCTGACCATGCTCAACCCAAAGAGGAGCCTCTTCCCCTGACTTTTCTGTGATCTTCTGCCATATGACTTCCAGCTGGTGTCTCCATTGATTTTTTTTTCCATTGATTTTCAACTCTGTCCTGTCCACTCTGCAACACTGCCGCCTCCTTCTGGATCTCTTCCTCAACAGACAGACTCTGGTCTCATGAAACAGACTTCCACATTCCTTCTTGCAGTCCTGCTGACCACTATCCTGTTAAGTGGCTTTAAACTCCCACTTTGGCAATGGAGCTGCTTCTCCCATGGAGGGCTTCTCTCCTGGGGCTCTAAATTCCTGTCATATGAACTTTCCCCTCTTCTTATGTTTCTTTCAGCTGGTATAGTAAATACTTTTCGGCCAACAAGCCAATGTTCCTGGGATCTTTTGTGCATACTTATGTCCTTAAAACACTCAATTCTTGTCATTCTGCAGTAGTTTATGTTATAGAATTTCATCAATGAAGGACTCACATTTGGCTGTAGATAAAATATGCATTCATTACTTCACCTATTCTTTTAATGAAACTTCTGTGTTCCCTCTTGGGCCAGGAAATGTGATGAGATGGGAAAGGAGATCTAAGACACATTGGTGGAATTTATGTACCACCGGAGCAAGCCTTGGGTTAACTATTTGGAAGAAGAGGATTGAATATAGAATGAAATCAAGGTTGCTCTGCTCTTGTCCCCTCCATGTGGTCAAGAGACAGGCATGTGAGTGTACAATGAGCTTCAGGGAAGGGAGAGGATGGAGACAGGATGTGGTAGTGTCACCTGCATAGGGTTAGGGGCAATCATCCTCAGGTTTTGTACCTAGGTCCTGTTGTTCTCCCAAGGTGGAAGATGCTTCCAGGAGGGCTCTCTGTAGCCATGTCCTTTCCACAAAGGGCTGCTCCTCAGGAGCACTGAGCTGAGATGATGAAATCTTGAGCAAGAGAAAGCTCATTTGTCCTCCCCAGGGAGGTGACAAGGTGGTGAGCCATTTCCTGGTTGTGCACCTAACCAAAAACCTTCTTTTGCAGCTACCTGGCCAATGACATGGAAGAAAACAATGAGGCTCCTAAAGAAGACATTCTTTTTCTATGGAGGAGCTTCTTCACTAAGATTCCCATATTCCACAAGCTGCACTACTACTTCATCCACTGCATTGGCCGGGGACTTAGGGTGTCGCAGAAGGAGAGTGAGGAGATAGGTGGGCTTTTGTGACAACTGGGAGGGGTGGACTGAATTGAGACAGACAGACGGGAATAGGAGAGTTAGCATGGGTGACCAGGAGGAGCTGGAGGCTGGCCATAGGGGTGGTGTCCCTGCAGCTCCTCATCCACTCAGACTGCTTTCCTTTCCAGATCCAAACTACAACCCTGTGCTCTGGGTGTGGGGCTGAGATCATACCCTTATTCTGGGGATCCTGGAGTCCTGAGGACAGTGGCCTCAAGAAGGTGGGTGAGCATCCCATGGTTCATACAACACCTCTGCTAATGTAGAGAAAGCAGGGAGCTTATGGGAGGTCCTCTCATGATCCCCCCACCCATCCACTATCAACACATCAGGAGCCAGCTGGTCTGGACACAAGGTTGGCCTCGTCCTTTGCCTTCAAAAGACATCAACCAATATGACAAGTAGACACACATGACCTGGGGGAAGTAAGCTGTGTGAGCTCACCAAATCAAATTGCCGCTGAGGTACAGATTTGATAGAAATCCTTCTACTCAGAGAAAATGGCCATGGCAAATAGGAGCAAACCAGTGTAGATGAATTATTTATTTATTTATTTTTGTGTCAGAACCAGGGATTGAACTCAGGCCCCAGTGCTTGCCAGGGAAGTGCTTATTCCACTGAGCCATCTCCCCAGCCTCTACTTTCTTTTTTTTTTTTTTAAATGAAATGTTGACTGACCTATGTCCCATGTAAATATCCATTAGCCATAGATTTGCACTTTGCTCCAAAAGTTGTACTTTAACTGTGTAATTTATTGAGGGTCTATCAATCCTTATGCATAGCTAAGAGAGGGATTTATTTGTAACAAAGTATAAGTTTAATAGACAGCTATTATGTGGAACCAGCTGCATATTCAGAAATGCAAGATTATTATCCCTAAATCTATATGTATCCCAGCTTTCAGGCAAATGTATTGCTTATGACTAGAATGTACTTGGGAGTTCTTTCTGCCCCATCTTTCTACTGCAGACAATTTCTCCTCTTCAATAAGTGTGCATCTTCTTGAATTATATATATATATATATATATATATATATATATATATATATGTTTCTCAGAATGATGGAAAGTTAAAAACTATTAGCATATTTGTTAGGTAGGGTTGCTGCTTATAATTAAATCAATACAGTATGTGTTTAGACAAAGAAGTGGGCAAAGATTTGTGTTGAATTGTGTGCAACTAGCCCGATTTAGAGTAAGCATTGTCGGGCTGGGGAGACAGCTCAGTGGCATAAGCACCTGCCTTGAGTTTGATCCCTAGTACTATCAGAAAAAAAAATAATAGTAAAACAAGTAGAGTAAGCATTTTGGCAAGACATTAGACATTGGGATGTGGGAGTCAGCATGTGAGCTCATGGTCACAATGTTGACATATTAGCGATGCTTTTATTATAGTTAGAAGTCTATATGTTAATTGAGTGGAAAGGATGAAGGTGTAAATTAAGTTGAAATGTGTTTCTTTCTCTAAAGTTGCACTTCTCTAGTATGTACTCCAGAAAGGAATCACCTCACATTCTTGCTATAAAGTAGAAAGAAAGATCTGACCTGAGACATCTTAAGTGAATTTTGGAATGAGGGTCAACCAAGTAAGAACCACAAGTGAAATAACAGTTTTGAATTGGGATTAAGAACGAAGGGGCAGAGATAAAACTGGATTTGTAAAGTGGTTGAAACTTTAGTTGAGGGTCACCTAGGATGCCACTCTTCTGCTCTAGAAAATTGCCCCCAGAAATCTGACATCTCACTCTTCTTTCACAATTTCTGGGCCCATGAGGGTTGCCCATTTTCAGCACAATGAACATTCAGACCTCTTTTTTGGATAACCTAGTAGAACCTATTCATTTCTAAAATGGACAAAATATCACATCAGACTCCCTGAAGCTGGGGAACCTGTGGAAAGAAAGTTAGAAGGGTGGACTATGCATTGTGGGTATTTGTGAATTGTGGGTTGTGAGTATTTGACTGAATTTCTTAATTGAAAGAATCTTGAAGTTTTTCATGTAGGCAAAACAATCACAAAGGAAAACCCAGAGCACCACCAAAGGCACCAGATTTTAGCCTAGAGAGTTAAAGCAGGAAGTAGAGGAGGAAAGTGGAATAGAAAGCCAAGTAGAAGGAGAAGGAATCAGAGTCTGTGGTTGCCTGGACAATCACCCTAAATCCTAAATGAAGGAAAGGCCTCTGAACAAGGAACACTGGCCAGGAACGGCCCAGGCGAGGAGGAAGCACACAGGCCCAAGCATCCCTTGACCATTTCAGTCTTATAGGGGATTTGTTTTCATAACCTAAATGCCTGATTTACATCATAGGAAAATGGGAACATCTGAAAAGAAGTGGCGATGTGGGAGCTGTCCCAAGTGTGGGAGATGAGCAGGAGGGCTGAAGCTGTCCAGAGGGAGAAGGGGGGCTGACAGCGCCCATGATGGAAGGCTGCAGAGCAGCATCCTGGGAGCCTGGAGCAGCAGAGAAGGGTGGCAGCTCAGAGGAGAGTGGCTGGGAGCAACGCGAGAGCCAGAAGGAAGCAAGGCTGAAGAGGGGCAGACGGATGAGCAATGAGCGGAGAATGGGGTTGGAGAAAGCGGTGGGATGGCTGTGAAGGAGTGCGGAGGGCTGGAATACAGGAGCTAGAAGTCTCATGGGGAAGGGAGGGGAAGAGGGAGAGAGGGAAAGAAAGAGAGAAAGCAGAGCAAGTGGAGATGGGAAAGTTAACATGAAGGCAGAAGCCAGGATAAGCAGGTACCTTGCACTGCATAAAGCAGGGACATACACCTATAATCCTCGCACTCTGGGAGGCTGAGGCAGGAGGATCACCAGTTTTAGTACAGCCTGTTCTATTTAGTGATATAATGAGAATCTATCTCAAAATATAAAAATCAAAAGAGTTGATGATGTAGCTCAGCATGAAGAATAAATGGAGGGGCTGGGAGATACCTCAGTGGTCTAAGCACCTGCCTGGCAAGTGCAAGGACCTGAGTTCTATCCCCAGTACTGCATGCCATACTGGCCTCAAAACTGGGTGTGATGCTGCATGCAATCCCAGACCTGGGGAGGCTGACACAGGAGGATCACTATGAGTCCAAGCTGCATAGTAAGACGCTGTACCAAATAAATAAATAAATAAATAAATAAATAAAATTTTTAAAAATGAATGGAACCAAGTTCAATTCTTAAGTGGAGAGAGACCCAGTCCTAGCCCAGGTCTAGTGAGTGTATGGGAGAGCTTCCTGCTACCCTGCGCTGGCGGGACCAGTCCCAG
>NW_004524607.1:16017416-16021862 GCF_000260255.1 Octodon degus | reverse complement strand
AGAGAGAGAGAGAGAGAGAGAGAGAGAGAGAGAGAGAGAGAGAGAGAGAGAGAGAGAGAGAGAGAGGAGAACTTGTAGAGCAAATGGGAGTGAACCACCTGTCTTCAGAAGACCTACGTCCAGCTGAGGTCTCTGTGGCAGGTGCTCCATCAGACCAGAACCAGAAGCCATCAGATGCTGGAAGTCAGCATCTTAAGCCCTGCCTGTGGTTCCAGGAAAGGTGTGCATTGTCTGTTTCTCAAAGTCCTTTGCAGTCCCACATTGTGGATCTGCTTTATAATTCTGCATATCTGTGGTAGAGACCCTCCTGACCCTTCCAGGTAGAACTTTTTACAATGTAGTAATATCAGACTCTGTGTACCCGTGTGTAGTTCTGATATAACTCTGTAACATAAATCATATACAGCCAGACTGTAGAATGTTAGTGTATGCCCATGTGAGAGAGACAAAGACACGAAAATTGTATAAAAGGATGCAACTATGCCATCTTTAGCACTTAGGCATTGGATAAGAATTTGCTGAGTCAGTGTCTAAGAAAAAAAAACCTGCTTCCTGGAGAAAAGGCCCCTGTTCTATCTCTCCACAAGAAAATCCCAAAGCATCTAGTCTAGTAGATAACAGAGACGGGGTCTGTACACTGAGCGACAGTCTGAACCTTCTTTACTTTTTTCTATTTGAGATACAATCTTCGTAATTCAACAAGTTTCCCAGACAAAGCTAAACTTGTGATCCTCCTGACTCAGCCTTCCAATCTTAAAGCTCTTGGCACCGTGCGTGCGTGAGTCAGAATCAGAGGCAGAGCTGGAGGAGCACCCAGAGCAAGAGGAAGTGAGACTGACTCACCTCTGCATGGGAAACCCAGCCTTTCACCTTGGTCCTCTGACTCAAGTGAAAGATTGAGGGGGTCACTGGAGTCAAGGATGACCAGGAGGGAGAGGCGCCAGCTGCTTTGCCTTCACTCCACGAGAAGACACAAGACACCCATGTCGGTGGCCTTGCCACAAGAGGAAGAGAGAGTATAGATCTGTAGGGTTCCGTGAGGAACTGCAGGAAGCATGGGGTGGCTGAACCCTGTGCCTTCTATATACAAAGGTGTCTCAAAGAAGCCATATGGGTTCAAGAGGAAGAGGGAGCACCTGTCCTCAGCGAGCACCAGAGCTGCACCAGGACTTTAGGTAGGGAGAGCTCAGACTGCACCTGCTCCCCCCACAGCTAGTTAGGGACACAAGAGGATTGTACTGACTTCCTTTTCCACGCAGGGAGCACAGTATAAGTCAAGAGCTCTGTGGTCCTCCTCAGACAGAGGGAGACAAAAGACCTCACACAGCTCTTCAAACATGTCCCCATGGTGATTGAAAGCCTGCTTGTTCCAGGCTAGTGTCTCACACACCTTTTGATGACTTTGCTTGATGCGCATGCTATCACACTAGGTGGGTGACACGGTCACTTTCACATCCCAGCGGGATCCTTGAAGCAGAAAAGACCTGCATTCTTTCTGAGTTTCAAAGGGGTGCATTCATGTGTCATGGAGACATGTTTCTAATCAAAGTTTCTAATCTAGCAGATATTTGCTGCTTCCCAAACCATCACTCAGTTGCTCCTCCAAGAGTCTCAGGGCTGAGCCCTGTTTGGTGCCAGCTTAATGGCCTTCTTCCTCTCTTTCCATCTACCTATGTGGGACCCTATCTGCAACCTCCTTGAGGCATGCTCAGTTCTCCTCCCTTTAGTACAGGGTATACAGGGCCTACAGGGCCTCACTACATAGATTGGACTCATAATGATCCTCCTGTTTTCAGCCTTCCAAGCACTGGGATTACAGGTGCTCGCCACCATGCTCAGGCTCATTTGCTGTATCAGCACACCCTACCAGCAGTGGAGAAGGGTTCCTTTTCCCCCACAGCCTCTCCAACATTTGTTGTTGGTTGACTTCTTTATGATAGCCATTCTTTTTGGGGTGAGATGATATCTCAGTGTGGTTTTAATTTGCATTTCACAGATGGCTAGTGATGTGGATCATTTTTTCATATATTTATTCGCTTCTTTAATTTCATCCTCTGAGAAGTGTGTGTACATCTCAGATGCCCATTTCTGGATTGGGTCTTTAATTTTGGGGGCCCTAATGTTTTTTAGTTCTTTATAAATTCTAGAGAGCAGACCTTTGTCTGAGTGCTTTATTAGTCAAGATTTTTTCCAAATTTGTAGGTTGTCTTTTCACTTTGTTGGTAATTTCTTTTGAAGTGAAAAAAAACTTCTCAATAAGAGGAGGTCCCAGTTGTGAATTCTTTCAAGTGTTACCTGTGCAAGTTGATTTTTGTTCACTAACTCTTTGCCTACCCCATGTGTTCAAGAGTTCCTCCTACTTTCTCTTCCAGAAGATTGTGTTTCTGTTTTAATGTTTAGATCTTTAATCCATTTTGACTTTAGCTTAGTGCATGGTGATAGACCTGGGTCAAGGTTTTGTTTTTGGCATGTAGAGAGCCAGTCTTTCCAGTCCCATTTGTTAAAGAGGCTATCTTTCTTCCAGTGAGTATGTTTGGCCCCTTCGTTAAAGATAAGGTGGCTGAGCGTGTTCATAGAGGCTTCTGCATCTTCTAATCTATTCCATTGATTCTCAGGTCTATTTTGTTGCCAGTACATGCTGATTTTATCACAGTAGCCTTCTAGTATAATTTCAAGTCAGGAATTGTAATGCCTCCTGCCTTGTCTTTGTTGCCCAGGATTGTCCTTGCTATTCTAGGTCTTTTCTGATTCCAAATAAATTTTAGGAATGATTTCTCTAGGTCTGGGAGGTATGTTGGTGGTAGTTTGATAAGGACCGCATTAAATTAGTACAGCAATTTTGGGAGTATAGCCATCTTCACAATGTTGGTTCTTCCTATCCAGGAGCATGGAATATTTTTCCATTTTCTGAAATCCTCAACCATCTCTTTTTTCAGAGTACTGTAATTTTCTTGAAAAGATCTTTGACTTTTTTAGTTAGATTAATTCCAAGGTATTTCATTTTCCTCAGTGCTATTGTAAAAAGTATTGTTTCTATAATATCCTGCTCCATGTGTTTATTATCTGTGTAAAGGAATGTGATTGACTTTTGGGTATTGACTGTTGGGTATTGACTTTGTATCCTGCTATGCTTCTGAATTTGCTACTGAAGATATATACAGATTTTATCTTCCATAAATTTCTCATAGAATTTAGTTGTGAATCCATCAGGAACTGGACTTTTCTTTCTTGGTAGATTTTTTATTACATTTTGTATTTCATTTGACTGTTATTGGGTTAATGAGAGTTGTTATATCTTCTTGATTCAGTTTTGGTAATTTGTACATTTCTAGGAATCTGTCCATTTCATCTGTGTCTTCTATTCTGTGAGAGTAAAGATTCTCAAAGTAGCTATTGAGAATCTTTCTAATTTCCACTGGGTCTATAGTAATTACACCCTTTTCATTCCTTATTGCTTGTATCTGAATTTTTTCTTTCCTCTTTTTGATGAGGTTAGCTAGGGGCTTATCAATTTTATTTAATCTTTCAAAGAACCAGCTTTTTGATTCATTAATTCTTTGAACTGTTTTCTTCGTCTCGATTGAATTAATTTCTGCTCTAATCTTTATGATCTCTTCCTGTCTTTGGGCTCTGGGTTTGGTTTGCTCTTCCTTTTCTAGATGTTGGAGGTACAGTATTAGGGTGTTTATTTGTTCCCCTTGTTTTCCTAATGTGTGAGTTCACAGCTATTAATTTCCCTCTGAGGACTGCTTTCATCGCATCCTCTAAATTCTGATAAGTTGTGCTTGAATCTTCATTGAATTGTAGATATTGTTCAGTTTCTTGTTTAATTTCGTCTGTGACCCATTGATTGCTGAGTAGGGTGTTTTTTAATTTTCATGTATTTATGGGATTTTTCTGTTTTCTTGTCTTGTTTATTTCCAGTTTCATTGCACTGTGGTCAGATAATATGCATGGGATAATTTCTGTTTTCTTGCATTTACTTAAGCATGACCTATGACCTAGTATGTGGTCTATTTTAGAAAATGACCCATGTGCAGCTTTAAAAAATGAGTATTCAGCTGTGTTTGGGTGGAACACTCTGTGTCTACTAAGTCCATTTGTTCTAAGCTCTGGTTCAGTTCTGCTACTTCTTTGCTAATTTTTTGTCTGGTTGACCTATCTTTTTGGGGTTTTTTTGTTTTTTTGTTTTTTTTTTTTTGTTTGTTTGTTTTACAAATTTTGTTAAAGCTTTTATTCTGAGACATGGGTACACATGGAAGACAGGATCACAGAAGATCAGACATGATCAAGATGATGCCACCAGAAAAGCTTAGTCATTGTTAGCTACACTGAAGCTCAAACTCTGAGAGCGTGACATGATGCAGGGCTGAAGGGAATGCACAACTAGTACTCCTCTCCTTCCTCCTCACCTTCTCCTTCCACAGAATCCACACCAACCTCCTC
>NW_004524607.1:15971663-15994103 GCF_000260255.1 Octodon degus | reverse complement strand
TGTTTCTGCATTTGATTCTTTACTTCAGATGCTATTAATTCAGAGATTTCTTTATTTCAGAAATTTCTGATCTGAGTTCCTTTATACCTTTCTGCAGTTGTTTCATTTCAGATGCTATTGATTCAGACATTTCAACTGTGTGATTCCCAATTTCTTCTGTGCTAGTGTCCTCTGAACTTGTTTTGGGTGGGCTTGGGGTCTGAGATTGCATTTTGCTCCTTCTCTTTGTCATTTTTGTAAGCACTGTCCTCTGACCTTTGGTGTAGAGCTTTGGTGCGGTTATAACCTACTGATATTCAGGTGCAGATCTAAAAAGTTTGAATTCATCCAGTTATGCCTGGCTTGGGTCTGGTTGCTATGCTCAGTTCCTTCCTGCTGTAGCCCTTGGGAGTAAACCTGTTGTGCCCCTCTGGCAAGATGTTCTGCTTTTGGATTAGCTGGGTGGTTCTGTCCCCTACTTTCTCTGCAGGGGCTTCAGCTGCAGAATTCCACCCCAGGCCTGTATTTCAGGCCTGGGCTGGGTCTGAAGGGGACAAGGAGGCACAGAGGAGCCTGGAAGCTCTCCCACACACTCGCTGGGCCTGGGCTTGGGCTAGCTCCAGAGTGGGGGTATCCAGAGAGCACGGAGAAAGGTCTCACTGAGGCCACCTGGGCTGGCTCCAGAGGGAAACATCTACATTTTAAAGATAAGGAGGGATCGCGGCTTCAGCGGGTGCCCAGGTAGTTTAGCCCCCCCCCCTCCGTGCACGAGAGCAGAGGGATGGGTGGGGAAAGCGGGGTGCCCAGGAGCAGGAGGCGGAGTTAGAGGAGCTGGGAACTCCCTTCTCGAGGAAACCATCCTAGGCTGGGTGGCTGCCGAGGCTGCCCTGTACCCCCCAACCGTGGTCGCTACAACTCCATCCAGCGCAGTCTGAGCGCAGGTTTGATAACGGGCTGCGTGAAAAGTACGGAAGACAAAAGCCCAACCAATAAACACAGAACTGAAAACGTCTGTCAGTGCCAGTGTCAGCCATTATGGACTCTGCCAGCCTTAGCATGCTACAGTGACACTGGTCCTCGGTGAAGGGCACCTGGGCGAGCTTCAGCAGTCTCTCCATAATGCCATCTGGGGATCCTCAGGAGTGACTCCTTTTGGGGGAGCATCTTCTTTCTCAGTAGTGCCAAGTTCATATCCTGATAGTTTAATAGGTGGTGTTACTATATTTGTGGACTTATATGATAGTGAAGCTAGAACCACAGAAGGCATTTAAGAAGGTTGAAAGATTTCAAATCATTAACAATACAGAAGGAGACTGGTAGCAGGTGCACTCAATCACAACAGGAAAGAATGGTTACATGCTCAGCAATTATGTGGCGCCTGCAGATCCCATTCAGGCCAGAGAATGGTGTTTTGGCAAAATGGGGAGAAAAGATGCTGAACAATTACTTCTGAATCCTGGGAATCAACAAGGCATATTCTTAGGAAAGTAAAACTACTACAGGCACTTACTCCCTCTCTATTCATCACTGGGATGAAATCTGGGGTGTTAATGTGAAACACTACAAAATTAGGAAACTTGACAGTGGTGGGTGCTATCACAACTAGAGCACAATTTGATGCACTGCAGAAACTGGTGAAACACTACCCTGAACGTGATGATTTATGCCACAAGGTAACAACTCTGTGTCCAACTGTGAAACCCTAGACTCAAGGTCTAGCAAAAGATGCTTGGGAAATCCCTCAGGAGTCTTTACAAAGATGCTTCGGTGAACTGTGGTGGGAACATGGAATGGAACCACTAAAGTAGCAATGAATACACTAAAGCCAGGGATAATAATGTCAGAAGCTTTTCTTCAAGAAGCATACATAATAAAAAAAAAGACACGATAAGCTTGTTCCACTCTATGCTGTTGTTTCTGAAGAGCCTATTTACATTGTCACTGAGTTTATGTCAAAAGGGAGCTTATTAGATTTCCTTAAGGAAGGCGATGGAAAGTATTTGAAACTTCCACAGCTGGTCAATATGCTGCTCAGATTGTCGATGGTGTGGCATATATTGAAAAATTGAACTACATCCACTGAGACCTTTGGGCTGCTAATATTCTTGTAGGAGAAAATCTTGGGCCAGAGAGATAGCTCAACAGTCTAAAGCACCTGCTTAGGCAAGCTTAGGCAAGCTTAGGCAAAGGCGCAGGGACTGCAGTTCAATCCCCAGCACCACATGCTGCACCAGCCCTGTCCCCAGCGTGGGCTGAGCCAGTCACAAAAATAAATGAATATAAAGAAAATCTTGGTTCAAATAGCAGGTTTTGATTTAGCAAGATTAAAGACAATGAATATACAAGATGCAAAATTTTCAATGAAATGGACAGCTCCTGAGGCTGCACTCTATGGTCAATTTACAAAAAGTCTGATGCATGATCATTTGGAATCCTACAGACAGGACCTGTAACGTATGGTAAACTACAAAGTGCTGGAACAAGTAGAGTGAGGGTACAGGGGGCCCTGCCCTCAAGGTTGCCCAGGGTCACTCCATGAATTGATGAATCTTTGCTGGAAGAAGGACCCTGATGAAAGACTGATGCCTGAATGCGTTCAATCCTTCTTGGAAGAGAGGCTTTCTAAGAAGAGTACTGTTATTGTTTATCCTTTACATAGACAATCTGCAACAAGTGTTTTTAAAGGGCTTTCATGAACTATGAATTGTAATTTTTCTAAACATCTTTCAAGGGGTAGAAAAATTATGTTTATTTACTAACTCTGATCAGAAAAATAAGCCAGGAAAATTGATGGTATTCATTATATTTTAACTGAATGAAGCAGTTCCTTCTAATCAATTATATAGTAAAAACACCAACTTAATGTGTATTCATTTTAAAATGTTGTATATTTTTAAATTACCGTGAAATATAAACTGTTTTTTGTATTTGAAAAAAAAGACAAGGAAAACAAGATCAAGAAATATTTTTTTTTCAGATCAAGGACACAAAACTTATGTATAATAGTTCTAATCGCAAGGTCAGTGCATATTTTCTAGCTCAATAATCTCTAATTCCACCTTTCTCTATTCTGACATTTATTCCACTAGGGTACATGGCAAGAATGCTTTTCTTGCAAGAAGCAGAATTCTATATTCAGAATCACTGAGAGACACCCACTTCCACCATCAACAATGAGATCTGGCTTAGATGTAGGTTCTTTCTGTCTTGTTCAAATTTCTCCCACTTCGATCTATGCATAGAGCCTTGAAAAAGGAATTCAAGTTCCTGCATTAGTGGTACTTAAAGGAGGGAATTTGCTCACCTGTGTCGTGCCAAGCTAGCAGGGAATGGTGAGGGCAGGTGGAAGAATTCTCTCTACATCTCAGCTGCTAGGAAGCAAAGTGAGCAAGAGCCCAGGGCTGGGATCCTGCTGACATAAGAAGGGTGACGGTGACTTCAATTCCTCCTCACATTCCATCCTGCCTCCTACAGGATGGCTATGCTGGTAGCCAAGCATGTCACAGTGGGCCTTTGTTATTTCATGAAAGTTGTCCATTCCTTTCAGGTATGAAATTCTTCATGCTGAATTAGCTACTTACCATCTCCCCTGTCCGCTCAAAGCTCCATGCGGCAATCTCATCCCTTGTATTTTGATAGCATAGACAATCCAGAATAGGTGCCCCTGCAGGACTGTAGTTTTAAAAACTCCCAGAGAGGCCAGCTCATCCCAATCTGAAAAAAAAAAAAAAAAGGCCTGAAGCTTATTTCAGTGGTAGAAAGAGCCATGCTATTTTGCTTGCTGGTCCCCATGTTCTTCTAAACATTTTCACCTAGCACTTTTGATTCTTGAAATAATGGGCGATAGTAATATATACCTTCAATTACTATATATATTGTGCCACTGTGTTCAATGCAAGCCTATACTTGGTGTCAACTTATTGAGGTGAACGAAGGGGACAGAAGTTATGATAGCACACAGGGTCATAGAGCAGGATAGGGTTGAGCAATTGGAGTTTCTTTCCATGAAATGTATCACATTTTTAAAGGCAGCCTTCATTCAGGACATGGGTTCTTGAAATCCTTGTGGCTTTCCCAAAGCTCTGAAGCAATGAAACAGCCCTGGATGAAATGCCCACCCTGCTGCAGCAGAACACCCCAGTCATTTGGCTGTGCAGTTCTCCAGCACGTCGCAGGCAGGCCCTCTGAGCCCTCCTCCTTCTATTGTATGCCCAGATTGTTTACAAATTTGAACATAGGGCCTGTCCTGATGCTGTGGGCCCTTGGCTCCTCTGCAAACTTCAAACCCTCCTGTGTCATGTGAGCTCTCCACTGCTGGGCCCCAAAAGGGACAGGATAGCGTGGCCAAGATCCGGGTGCTCCTGTCTAGCCCACAGCACTGCCAGGCAAGCCGGGTATGTGCATTCTCTCAGTGGCTTGACAGTGGCAATGGTGTGAGGGAACATTCCTCCACCCTTAGGTGAACTTTCTTCAAGTGCTTTCCTGTTGCAGCCGGAGGATGGCAGCTTCTGGGATGCCTTGCAAGCTGCCTCTTAAAGAGAGCCTGAGGGATCATCAGTCTGGGTTTTGCGTCCTCATAAGTCACCTTCCATTGTGACCTAACTCAGCCCAGATCAAGAAGACTGTGTCTGGCTCCATCTCCTGTTGCTCTCCCTGTGCCCTCCAGCTGCTGTGGCTACACTGATAACTATCTCTGCCCCTGGGGCTCATGGGCCTTGAGCATTGGCCAGGTCCCATCCTGCTTGGTGTTTGGAGCTCCTCATCTGGACACTAAGCGGATCTCTCTCAGGCCTGGTTTTTCTCGCAGGATTTAGGTTCTTACAACTTTGTTTCCAGTATTTTCCCTTTTTTGTGCATCTTTCACTGTGTAGTGGTTGATTGTGTCAACTTGAGAAGCTAAGAGCTTAACTAAATCAGCTCAGCAATTCCACACCCTAGGGTGGAGGCCACACTCTAGAGTGACTCATTACTTACAGGGTCCCATTCTTCCTTGGAGGAGCTCCAGTCTTCTCCATCAGCTTGGATTTCATCTCCTGGCTCTAGTGAAGATTCTTGACTTCTGCTTTGGATCCTTCAGCCTTCTGGTATAGACTCATCAGCCTTCCATCGTAGGTCTATCAGCATCCTGGTAGAAACTTGCATGGAACACTGCAGTGGGCTCCAGACCTTCCACCAAATCCTTCAGTCTTCAGTGTACAGAGACGCCCTCTGTACACTTCATTTGACTCTGTGGCTGACTGTTGTAAGCTTTTGGAATTTCTTGTACATTTTTGTACATCTTGTGTTACACCTACACCTCTAGTAACACCCTGACTGATACACACTACTAGGCCAGGAAATCTGCATCCTTTAATTCCAAGTTGGGCAGAGGCAGCCATCATCCCCATTCAGTGTTCACTATTTTCTCCATTGTTTTAAGGTGACAAAAGTGTTAATCATAGAGGCACAGAGCCAGCAAGGGTGCTGCACTGCAGGTGAAGCCCTGGCTGAGCTTCTTCTCAGGTCTTTGTGACCACATGGACACCAGGGCTATGACTGAGACTACCTCTGTCCAGTGCAACCAAATCCTGGTACCCAGCATCCACACTGGCAGGGACTCCTAGCCTGGGACACACCTGTGCCATCACACCTCATCATGCTGCACTTCCCTCCACCACCTGTCTTGCCCCTGCACGTAAGTGGGGATTTGCCTTCCATTGGGGCCCCCGCTGCACTCTTCACTTGGAGAAATGGGATCTGAATGGACATCAACAAGCAATGGAAGCCAGGCCAAAGGTCTGGGCCACTGACTGAGAATCCATGGGGCTAGACCTGGCATCTATATTTTCATTTTTGTGAGCAGTGATTGTTAATTTCACAAAATCTTTGTTTTTAGTGTGTAAATATATCTGTCCTCCTGTTAGTCTTTCTAACTACCCCATTCCTTGGCCCTCTTTTCTTTCTCTTGTGGGATAATAGTGTCTCTAGCACTTTCATCTTTTTCAGATTTCTCCTATCAGGGTGGACAACTGACATTTTTTATTCCCAGTCCGACTTAATTGCTTCAACCCCACAGTCTTCGGGTCATATGTGGATATCATTATGTAGATAGAGAGGGCCGGGGAGATGGCTCAGTAGGATAAGTGCTTGACTGGCAAATGCAGGGATCTGAGTTCAATCCCCGGCTCCGCAAAAAAAAAAAAAAAATTAAAAAAAATATATATATATGTAGATAGAGGGATAGATATTCTTTATGACTGCGAGTACTCCATTCTATGTGTGTGATGTGTGTGCACATTTGCACATCTTTCATATTTTCTTTATTTAATCACCTCTTGACAGAATCCTAGGCTGTTTCAATGTCTTACTCTTGTGGACTATGCCTAAGGAATGGTGATAATGCCTTAGAGAATGTGCCAAGTAGAGTCATACCTTGACCAAATGGTAGCTCCATTGGAACCTTATTGAGGAATGTTCCTACCAACTCTCTTAGTTGCTACACTTGACATTTCGTAGTCCATGGGCAGTTTCCTACTTTTCCTCATATCCTTGCCTGCATTTATTGAATTTGTAAGTTTCAGAAGTAGCTATGCCAACTGGGGCAAGATGAAATCTGCAAGTTTCTTCTTCTCAGCTTTTGCTTGTTTCCAATGTCAGATTTATTGATTCTTTAATTATGAAGTTAGCTGTCATAAACACAGATTAACAGCCAGAGTCACAGATCAAAAAAGTTAGAAAACACACAGAAAAATTATACTAACATCAAGGTACGTTTAGGTACATGGCTATGTGTCTAATGTATGTATCTATACTTTTATTATTTTTTTTATTTTTGGCAGAACCGGGGATTGAACTCAGGCCCTTGCACTTGCCAGGCAAGTGCTTATTCTACTGAGCTATCTCCCTGGCCCCTGTGTCTATATTTTTAGATACATTGGAAATGCTATTTACAGTACATTTCCTCTATTTTATGCCTTTTATTTTGCAACTGGTTTTATTTATATACTGAGTTTCTCTTAGAAGACAAATTATGTGGTTCTTCTGTTTCTCTGTGAGACTAATTTTGTTACTTCACCCATTTCCAATGCATGATGCAAGTTGAGCCTTAATGGCACAGTGCTACTCCCCAGTAAGCCAAGAGCACCTTGGCTTCATCCATTCATCTGGGTTTGAAAATGGAGGGTACTTCCAAGATTTAGCTATTATGAACTGTGTTGCTATAAACATGGAGGTGCACATATCCCTGGATTATGATGTTTCTAACACTTTTTGAAGACATCTAGAAGGCAAATACCTGGGTCAAATAGTATTTATAATTTTAATTTTGAAAAATCTTCCTATTGCTTTCCATAGTAGATACATTCCCAGACCTTGAAATGAGCAAGGTCTGCATTTTACCCACAGTTTGAAGGTGACCAGCAAGGAGAAGGGGCTATAGAACCAGGCAGGAGGGACTCAGGAAAGAAGAGATGAAAGGAAGGAAGGACAGAGAAAGGACAAGGATGGTCATTGGATGCAAAACCTACAGAGAAGGAAAAGGGTTAGGAGATGAGATCCAAGGAGGGACAGGGGACAAGCTGACTCAGGTACAGCTCCTCCAACCATGAAAGAAAGTACCTGTGAGAGAAAGGTTGTAGGCATGGGATAAGGGGATAATGGCTAAGAAGGTTAAGGAGGGAGCAGTATCTGTGAAAGCGTCTAGAGTAGAAGTTGTGAGTTCATTTGGAAAGCAGATTTGGGTTGAGATGCTCAAAGGCTGATTTCCAAAGATAGATGCTTCACACCACGCCTGGGTTTCTTTCCTCAGGCCCATGAGTAGCACCCAGACCTCAAGGTCAGAAAACAAATACTTGACCTCAGAAACTGAGAAGAAGCTGCAGGTGGACCTGCTGGGTGGAGCTGCTGGGTTAACAGCCTGCTTTGTAGCTTACAAGACACAGGACAGCTCAGCCTAGAATCAAAATGAAAGGCAGAGCAGGAGGAAGTGAGATCTGAGTGACCTCTGCTGGGATCCCCAGCCTTAAACCTTGGTCCTCCAGCTCAAAGACAGAGGGGTCACTGGAGGCAAGGATGACCAGGAGGAGGAGGAGGAGCAACCAGCTGCTTTGACTTCACTGCACAGTAAGACATAAGACACCCATGTTGGTGTCCTGGCCACTAGAGGAAGAGGGAGTATGCATTTGGTGTGTTCCACCAGGATTTGCAGGAATCATGAGATTTTTAAGTACTGAGCTTGCAATATGTGAGAGTATCCTGAAGAAGCCATATGAGTTCAAGAGAAAGAGGCAGCACCTGTCCTCAGTGAGCACCAGAGCTGCACCAGGACACTAGGTAAAGGGAGCCCAGACTGCACCTCTGATGCAGCTAGTTAGGAACACTGGAGAACAGTGTTCAATTCCTTCACCATGCAAGAGAGCACACTACAAGCCAAGGGCTCTCTGGTCCTCCTCAGGCAGAGGAGATAAAAGACCTCACAGAGTTCTTCAAACATGTCCCCATGGTAATTGAAAGCCTGCTTGTTCCAGGCTAGTGTCTCACACACCTCTTGTTGACTTTGCTCACTGCACAGGCTTCCGGCACTAGGTAGGTGACAGGGTCGTTTTCACATCCCAGCGGGATCCTCAAAGCAGAAATAGTATGCATGCTTTCTGAGCATGAAAAGGAAGCATTCATGTGTCATGGGGACGCCACCGGGTGCTTACAGTTTCTAATCATGGAGATGATTACTGCTATGCAGACCTTCACTCAGTTGATCCTCCAAATGTTTCAGGGCTGAGCCCTGTTCGCTGCCATCTGAAGGCCTTCTCCCCGCTGCTGACATCTGCCTACGCAGGTCCCTATCTGGAACCTTCTTTGCAGCAGCCCAGTTTTTCTCTCCACTTTTTGGCCTTTGGTAAGCATCGTGCCAGGTTAGAAGTTAATGCTTTACTATTTTCAAAGGGGATCCTGTAATCAAGAAATTGCTACCCTCGGCCAACAAGCTGAGGGCATCTGACAAGGTGAGTCCTTCTCCCCTGAGCTGCACCCTCCTTGAGGCATTGACATGCTAGGTCGGGATTCTACCCTCCTCCCAGTCCTTCTGACTGTGCACATTCGGAGAGCTCCCACTTAAACTGTCCACTGTCCAGGATCCATATGAGCTGGGCACCTACTTCTATCAGTCCCTGGTTTTCTTGGTAAACTGGATGGGGTAGCCTCCTCTGCCTGGGGCCTCTGGGGCCTCAGCATCCCACACAGACTTCCTTGGATTTGCCTTCTCTCACTAATGCAGCCTAAATCCCACAGGACCACCACGCCTGATCTCACAGAGACACTGCAATGATAGTTGGGCACAATGGCCTCCCTGCTCCTCATTGCTCTCATTTGCCAGGTTCCTTGAGAAGTTTCTTTTTTTCTTTTTGGTGGAACCGGAGATTAAACTTAGGATTCTTGTGTTTGCCAGTCAAGTGTTTATCCTACTGAGCCATCTCCCCGGCCCCCCTGCCAGGTTCCTTGAGACCCTGAATTGCCCACATAACCAGGAACCCCAAGACTGGGATGTCCTCTCTCAGAGGAGTCCTGCCTGGCTTCATCCCTATCCCCTTGTGTCTCCTATTCCAGTTCTGTGGCTGTGAGTGTTCCCCTTTCTCTGGGCACAAACTCTGGGCTGCGATAATGACTTATGTTAGCCAAGCTGGCCTCTTCCCCTGAAAGCACAGGACAGCCAACTGATTCCTGGCACTGTAAGTCCTGTGCCACTCCCCACAGGCCAAAGTCTGCTACCAAAGGATAAGGGGACTAGCACTCTAAGGTGTGCTGCAATGTGACACCTGTTTTTCCCTCTGAGACTCTATAAAAAGTGACACCTGGGAAGAAGGTACCCTAATACTTCTAATGGGCAAAACAATAAATTCCCAAATGTTGAGGTTCAGAACACTGAGGCTGAGGAAATAAAGCTTCCCGAAGAAGACAATCATGATGAGCCCATTTGGAATCAACAAGCCATACATGGAGTTATTTCTGACTCTGGTAAAGCTTTCCTAGCACCCCAAGCAATGACAGAGTTCATGCTGTCCCCAATATCTGCCTTGACATGGCACTGTCGTCTCACACCCTCTTGCTAGGGCATAGACCTCAAGTAGAACCTTTTCCTGTTGGTGTTTCTTCCAGTCTCATCCCACGCCAGGGTCTTCATCTGTGTGACTCTATAGTCTCACCTAAACAGATGCCTGGAGCCTCTTTAGGCTGCTGACTAATTCCTAGTCCTTGCTCCATGTGGCCCAGGCTGAATTTCTCCCTTTCATTCCCCTTCTCTCCCATTTCTCACTCAATTCTGTGGCTCTCAGTGCCATGCTCTCTACCTGCAGAAACTCCTGGCCATGGTCATTGCATACTTCAGCAAGGTCTCCCTCTTCCCCTGGATGCATGAAAGGATCCACAGAGTGCTTCCTGGGACTCTGAGTACTGTGACCACCTGAGGCCAGAGGCAGCCCTGAAGGTAAGGAGAACAGGGCTCTGAAGTGTGCTGTGGTGTGAAACCTGTTTGTCACCCTGAGTCAGTGTGGCAAGTAGGTGCTAGAAGGAGGTATGGTATACCTCTCACAGGCAAACTAAAAATTTCTCAAATATTGAGGTTCAAAACACTGATGCTGAGGATATACAAAGTTCCCCAGACAGGACACACAAGAGAAGCCACTTGGGATCAACAGGTCATGCTTGGAGTTCTTTCTGACTCTGTTAAGATTATTATGTCACTCCAAAAATAACAGATGTCCCGCTGTCTCCCTCAGCTGTCCTGACAAGCCAGTGTCCATCTCAAACCCTCCTGTGAGGGTACAGACCTCAAGTGGAACATGTTCCCTGCTAGTGTTCTTTTCCATCTCATCCCAGGCGAGGGCCTCATCTGTGTGGCTGCACAATGTCACCTAAACAGATGCCCGTAGCCTATCCCGACTTCTGGCTACTGGGTGCTCCCTGTTTCATCTGGCCCAGGCCAGATTTGTCCCTTTCATTTCATCTTCTTTCCTCCCTCAGTTCTGTGGCTTTGAGTGTCCTGCACTCTCTGCAGAAATACTCAGCTGTGGTCATTGCCTACTTCAGCCAGGTTGTCCTCTTCCCCTTGCAGCACCTGAGGATACCCTGCAACCTGGCACTGTGAGTCCTGTGCCACTTCCCTTAGGCCAGAATCAGCCAACATAGGGTAAGGGAAGTAGCACTCTAAGATGTGCTGTGGCTTGACACCTGTTTGTCACACTGGAGTTGTGTAGGACGTGGCAGCTGGGAAGAAGAAAGGTACCCTAATACTGCTCATGGGCAAAATAATAAATTTCCAGATGTTGAGGTTCAGAACACTGAGGCTGAGGAAATACAGAGCCCCCCAGACAGGACAAATAGGAAGAAACCATTCGGGGTCAACAAGTCAAACTTGGGGATATTTCTGACTCTGCGAAGACTTTCCCATCACCCCAAGCAATGGCAGAGGTCATGTTGTCCCCAACATCTGCCTTGACATGGCACTGTTCATCTCATTCCCTCTTGCTAGGGCACAGACCTCAAGTGGAACCTATTCCTGCTGGTATTTCTTCTAGTTTCATCCCAAGCCAGGGTCTTCATCTGTGTGGCTGCACTGTCTCACCTAAATAGATGCCTGGAGTCTCTCAGGGCTCTTGGCTATTTCCTAGTCCTTGCTTCATGTAGCTGAGGTCAAATCTCTCCCTTTTCATCCCCCTTCTCTCCCTTCTCTCGCTCAGTTCCATGGTTCTGGTTGTTCTGCTCTCTCCCTGCAGAACCTCCTGACTATGCTCATTGCCTACTTCAGCGGTGCTGGCCTCTTGCCCTGGCTTCACCAGAGGACCCACTGCTTCCTGGCCTAAGAGTCCTGTGCAACCCCCTACTGGTAGAGTCAGCTGCCCAAGGTTAAGGAGAGTAGAACTCTAAGGTATGCTGTGTTTTGAAACCTTTTTTCCTATGCACAGCCTGTGTAGGAAGTGGCAGCTGGGAAGAAGGTACCCTAATACCTCTCATGGGCACAATAATAGATTCCCAAATGTTGAGGTTAGGAACACTGAGGCTGAGGAAATACAGAGTTCCCCAGACAGGACAATCAGGATGAAGCCACATGGGGACATTGGCCACACTTGGGAGTTATTTCTGACTCTTTTAAGACTTTCCTGTGACCCGAAGCAATGTTACAGTTCATGCTGTCTCCCTCCTCTGCCTTCACATGGCAATGTCCTTTTCACACACCCCTGCTAGGGCACAGACCTCAAGTGGAAAATGTTCCTTGCTGGTGTTTCTTCTCGTCTCATCCAAAGCCAGGGTTCTTGATTAGTGTTCATGCAAAATTGCACCAAATAGATGTCTGGAACCCCACAAGGCCCTCAGCCACTGCGTGCTGCCTTTGCACTGCATCATGCAGCACAGGCCGCGTTCTCCCTTTCTGTTACCCTTCTCTGCCATCTCTTCCTACTGAAGACACAAAATCGTGAACTTCCTGCTTTCTTTCCAATCAATCCTTCCAAGTGCACTTTCCTGAGGCTCTATTTCCTGTCCAGCTGGGTTCACACATGGAACCTGAAGACAGATTCCCATTCTTCCAGTCAGTGAAGACACCCCTCTCTGGCTGGGTGTGCTGGACAGACCTATGGGCCCAGCTACTCAGGAGGCCGGGGAGGAGAACAGCTTCTGCCCATGGTTTCAAGCTGATGCTCAGAAACTTCATGTGCCTCTATTTCAAATCGTATTTAAAGAAAGCGAAACTCCAAATTTTCCTGTTCAGAGCTCACAGTACCTGGTTAATCAAGTCTAATTCAAATATGACTTTCCACAAATAACCAGGCTACCCACATGAGGGTGTCCTGTCTGAGTAGAGTTCTGTCTGTCCCTGTATGTGTCGCCATGTTCCTCCAATTCTAGTTCTGCAACTCTGGAGTGTCATGCAGTCTCCCCGTAGAACCTCCCGGCCATGGTCAGTGCTTGCTCCAGCAGTACTGGCCTCTTTCCCTCGCTTCGGCAGAGGATCCACTGCTTCCTGGCAGTGCGTCAGTGCCCCACCCTGCCCTGTATAGTTAGCTGCCGAAGAGTAACGAGAGTAAGACTGTAAAGTGTGCTGTGGTTTGACACCGTTTTTTCACATGCAGCCTGTGTAGGAAGTGGCAGCTGGGAAGAAGGTACCCTAATACCTCCCATGGGTAAAATAATACATTCTCAAATGTTGAGGTTCAGAACACTGAGGCTGAGGAAATACAGAGCTCCCCAGACAGGACAATCAGGATGAAGCGACTTGGGGACAACAAGCTATGCATGGATTATTTCTGACTCTGGTAAGGCTTTCCTGTCACCCCGAGCAATGCCAGAGCTCACACTGTCCCAAGTATCTGCCTTGATATGGCAATGTCCCTCTCACACTGCCCTGCTAGGGCACAACTCCAAGTGGAACCTGTTCCTGCTGATGTTTCTTCTAATCTCTGCTCACGCCAGGGTCTTCATCTGTGTGGTTGCAGTCTCACCTAAGTGGACACCTGTAGCCACTCTGGGCAGCTGGCTAATTCCTAGTCCTTGCTTCACATGGCCCACGCCCAATTTCTGCCTTTCATTCCCCTTCTCTCCCATCTCTCACTCAATTCCATGGCTCTCAGTGCCATGCTCTTTGCCCACAGAAACTCCAGGCCATGGTCATTGCGTACTTCAGCAAGCTCCCATTCTTCCCCTGGATGCATGGGAGGATCCACTGCTTCCTAGAACTCTGAGTCCTGTGCCACCCTCTAAGGCCAGAGGCAGCCCTGAAGGATAAGGTGAATAGGGCTCTGAAGTGTGCTGTGCTGTGAAACCTGCTTATCACCCTGAGTCAGTGTAGCAAGTAGTTGCTTCTCTGATAGCAGAGAAGGAGGTACCACATAGCTCTCACAAGCAAACTAAAACTTTCCCAAATATTGAGGTTCAGAACACTGAGGCTGAGGAAATACGGAGCTCCACAGACAGGAAAAATAACAGAAGTCACTTGGAACCAACATGTTATGCTTGGAGCTCTTTCTGACTCTGCTAAGACTAGCCTGTCACTCCAAACAATAACAGAGGTCCTGCTGTACCGACAAGCCAATGGCAATCGCAAATCATCCTGCAAGGGCACATAGACCTCAAAGGGAACATGTTCCTCCCTCTGGTGTTTTTTCCCATCTCATCCCAGGTGTGGGGCTTCATCTATATGGCTGCACAATCCCTCCTAAACAGATGCCTGGAGTTGTCCACACTTCTGGCTACTGCCTGATCCCTGCTTTATTTGGCCAAGGCCACATTTCTCCCTTCAAATCCCCTTCTTTCCCATCCTTCACTCAGTCCCCTGGCCATGAGTGTCCTGCTCTCTCCCTGCAGAAACACTCGGCCATGATCATTGCCCACTTCAGCAGTGCTGGCCTCCTACCATGGCAGCACCTGAGGATCCAATGCTACCTGGCACTGTGAATGCTATGTCACTCCCTCATGCCAGAGTCGGACACCAAAGAGTAAGGGGACTAGGACTGTAAGGTGTGCTGCGGTTTGACACCTCTTGGTCACACTGAGACTGTGTAGGAAGTGGCAGCTGGGAAGAAGGTACCCTAATACCTCTCATGGGCACAATAATAAATTTCCAAATGTTGAGGTTCAGAACATTGAGGTTGAGGAAATACAGAGCCCCCCAGACAGGACAAACAGGAAGAAGCCACTCGGGTCAACAAGCTTAACATGGGGATATTTCTGACTCTGCGAAGACTTTCCTGTCACCCCAAGCAATGCTAGACTTCATGCTGTTCCCCACCTTTGTCTTCACACGGCAATGTCCCTCTCACACCCAATTTGCTAGGGCACAGACCGCAAGTAGAACAAGTTCCCTGCTGGTGTTTCTCCCAGTGCCCTCCTAGCCAGGGTCTTCATCTGTGTAGCTGCACAGTCTCACATAATAGATGCCTGGAGCCTCTCAGGGCTCCTGGCTGTTTCCTAATCCTTGCTTCATGTGGCCCAGGCCAAATTTTGTTTCCATTCTCCTTCTGTCCCATGTCTCACTCAGTTCTATGCTTCGGAGTGCCATGCTCTCTCCCCTCAGAACCTCCTGGCCATGGTCTTCCCATACTTGCATATGACTGGCCTCCTTAGCTGGCTTCACTGGAGGATCCACTGCTTCCTGGCACTCTAGTCCTGTGCCACCTCCCTGAGGCCAGAGGCAGGCCTAAAGGGTAAAGAGAATAGGGCTCTGAAGTGTACTGTGGTGTGAAACTTGTCACCCTGAGTCAGTGTAGCAAGTAGGTGCTGAGAAGGAGGTATGGTATACCTCTCACAGGCAAACTAAAAGTTTCTCCAATGTTGAGGTTTAAAACACTGAGGCCAAGGAAATACAGAGCTCCCCAGACAGGACAAACAGGAAGAAGCCACTTGGGGTCAACAGGTCATGCTTGGAGTTCTTTCTGACTCTGGGAAGACTTTCCTGCCACCCCCCAAAATAAGAGGACACACTGTCCCCATGCTCTGTCTTGAAAGCCAGTATGCCTCTCACCCTTGCCTATAAGGGCACAGACCTCAAGCGGAACATGATCCCTGCTGGTGTTTCTTCCACTCCCATCCCACGCCAGGGTCTTCATCTTGTGGCTGCACAGTCTCACCTAAATACACGCCTGGAACCTCTCAGGGCTCCTGGTTGTTTCCTAATCCTTGCTTCATGTGGCCCAGGCCAAATTTCTTTCTTTCCACTGCCCTTCTCTCCCATCTCTCATTCAATTCTGTGGTTCTGCATGCCAAGATCTATCCCGTCAAAACCTCCTGGCCGTCATCATTGCGAACTTGGGCAACATTGGTCTCTTCGTCTAGTTTCACCAGAGGATCCACTGCTTCCTGGCACTACCCTGAGGCCAGAGGTGTCCCCCCGAGGCCAGAGTTAGTCCCTAAAGGATAAGGAGAACAGGGCTCTGAAGTGTGCTGTGGTGTGAAACCTGGGTCATCCTGAGTCAGTGTAGCAAGTAGGTGCTGAGGAGGAGGTATGGTATACCTCTTACTGACACACTAAAAATTTCTCAAATGTTGAGGCTCAAAACACTGAGGCTGAGGAAAAAAGAGCTCACCAGACAGGGCAAACAGAAAGAAGCCACTTTGGGTGAACAAGCCAGACATGGAGTTGTTTCTGACTATGCTAAGACTTTCTGGTCACCCCAAAAAATAACAGCAGCTAGGCTGTCCTCCTGGGCTGTCCTGACGAGCCAGTGTCCCTCTGCAAGGGCACAGACCTCAAGTGGATCATGGTCCC
The DNA here is from genome assembly GCF_000260255.1 of Octodon degus. Classification (NCBI taxonomy): domain Eukaryota; kingdom Metazoa; phylum Chordata; class Mammalia; order Rodentia; family Octodontidae; genus Octodon; species Octodon degus. Next base: position 15,977,896 of record NW_004524607.1, on the reverse strand, counting down.
TGGTGGTGTTTCTTCCCATCTCATTCCTGGCGAGGGGCCTTGTACACAATCTCAACTAAACAGATGCCTGGAGCCTCTTCCAAATTCTCGCCACTGCCTGCCTCCTGCTTCTTCTGGACAGGGCCGCTCTTCTCCCTCTCAATTCCCCTTCTTTCCATCTCTCACTCAGTTCCGTGACCCTGAGTGTCTTACTCTCCCCCTGTAGAAACACTCTCCCGTGGTCTTTGCCTACTTCAGCAGTGCCTGCCTGCACCTCTGGCAGCACCTGAGAATCCCCTGCTACCTGGCACTGTGAGTCCTACGGCACTTCCCTCAAGCCAGAGTCAGCCACCAAAGGGTAAGGGGAGTAGCACTCCGTGTGCTGTGGCTTGACACCTGTTTGTCATGCTGAAGCTGTGTAGGACATGGCAGCTGGGAAGAAGGTACCCTAATACTGCTCATGGACAAAATAATAAATTTCCAAATGTTGAGGTTCAGAACACTGAGGCTGAGGAAATACAGAGCTCCCCAGACAGGACAAACAGGAAGAAGCCACTTCGGGTCAACAAGTCAAACTTGGGGATATTTCTGACTCTGGGAAGACTTTCATGTCACCCTAGGCAGTGGCAGAGTTCACGCTCTCCCCCATGTCTGCCTTGCCATGGAAACATCCCTATCACATCCCCCTGCTGGGGCACAGACCTCAAGTGCAACATGTTCCCTGCTGGTGTTTCTTCTAGTCTCATCCCAAGCCAGAGTACTTTACTTGTGTTCATGCAAAATTGTGCTAAAATAGATGTCTACTGCCTGCCAAGGCCTCTGGTTATGCCCTGCTCCTTGTTCCCTGCATCATGTGGCCCAGGCCAGCTTTCTCCCTTTCAGTGTCCCTGCTCTGCCACCTTCCACTCAAGACACAACGACATCCGGACATTTCTGGTTTCTTTCCTCTCGATCCTTCCAAGTGCACTTTCTTGAACCTTTGGCTTCCTGTTGAGCTGGGTGAACACACTGAACCTGAAGAGGAGACAGATTCCTATTCTTCCAGTCAGTGAAGACACCTCTCTCTGGCTGGGTGTGCTGGACAGACCTATGGGCCCAGCTACTCAGGAGCCTGGGGAGACCGGCTTCTGCCCATGGTTTCAAGGTTATGCTCAGAAACATCAGTTGTTCCTATTTGAAATCATATTTAAAGAAAGCAAAAACAACCAGGCCATGTCCTCTCTGTCCCTGTCCCCATCCCCATGTACCTCCTCTTCTAGTTCTGTGGCTATGAGTGTCCTGTGGTGTCCCTTCAGAATCACCTGGCCACGATCACCATGTGCTTCAGCAGGGTCAGCCTCTTTCCCTGGCTGCACTGGACGAACTGCAGCTGCTTCGCACTATGCGTCCTATGCCACGCACTGAGGCCACAGTTAGCCCCTGAAGGGTAAGGAGAAGAGGGCTCTGAAATGTGAAGTGGTGTGAAATCTGTTTGTCACCCTGAATCAGTGTACCAAGTAGGTGCTGAGAAGGAGGTATGCTATACCTCTCACTGTCAAAGTAAAAATTTCCCAAATGTTGAGGTTCAAAACACTGAGGCTGAGGAAATACAGAGCTCCCCAGACAGGACAAACTGGAAGAAGCCACTTTGGGTTAACAAGCCAGACATGGAGTTGTTTCTGACTCTGCTAAGACTTTCTGGTCACCCCAAAAAATAACAGTGGTCAGGCTGTCCCACTCCTGTCCTGAAAAGCCAATGTCCCTTTCACACCCTCTTGCAAGGGCACAGACGTCAAGTGGAACATGTTCCCTACTGGTGTTCCTTCCCATCTCATCCCTGACGAGGGCTTGCTTCATCTGTGTGGCTACACAATCTCACTTAAACAGCTGTCTGGAGCCTCTCCTGATTTCTGGCTCGTGGGTGCTCCCTGCTTCATCAGGCGTGTGTCACATTTCTCCCTTTCAATTCCCCTTCTTTCCATTTCTCAATCAGTTCCTGACCCTGAGTATCCTGCTCTCTCCCTGCAGAAACACTCGGCCATGATCATTGCCTACTTCAGCCAGGCAGGACTCTTCCCCTGGCAGCACCTGAGGATACCCTGCCACCTGGCACTGTGAGTCCTGTGCCACTTTCCTTAGGCCAGAGTCAGACACCAAAGAGTAAGGGTACTAGGACGGCAGTGGTGAGGTGCAGTGGTTTGACACTTCTTGGTCACACTGAAGTTGTGTAGAAAGTGGCAGCTGGGAAAAAGGTACCCTAATACCTCTCATGGGCACAATAATAAATTTCCAAATGTTGAGGTTCAGAACACTGAGGTTGAGGAAATACAGAGCTCCCCAGACAGGACAAACAGGAAGAAGACACTCGGGGCCAACAAGCCAAACATGGGGATATTTCTGACTCTGCGAAGACTTTCCTGTCACCCTAAGCAATGCTAGAGTTCATGCCATTCCCCACCTCTAGCAATGTCCCTCTCACACCCAATTTGCTAGAGCACAGACCTCAAGTAGAACATGTTCCCTGCTGGTGTTTCTCCCAGTGCCCTCCTAGCCAGGATCTTCATCTGTGTGCCTGCACAGTGCCACCTAAATAGATGCCTGGAGCCTCTCAGGGCTCCTGGCTGTTTCCTAATCCTTGCTTCAATTGGCCAAGACCGAATTTCCTTTCTCTTCTCCTCTCCCATCTCTGACTCAGTTCTGTGCTTTGGAGTGCCTCACTCTTTTCCCTCAGAACCTCCTTGCCATGGTCATTGTGTACTTCTACATGGTTGGCCTTCTTAGCGGGCTTCACTGGAGGATCCACTGCTTCCTGGCACTCTAGTCCTGTGCTACTCCCTGAGACCAGAGTTAGTCTCTGAAGGATAAGGAGAATAGGGCTCTGAAGTGTGCTGTGATGTGAAACCTGTTTTTCATCCTGAGTCAGTGTAGTGAGTAGTGCTGAGAAGGAGGTACGATGTACCTCTCACAGGCAAACTAAAAATTTCTCAAACGTTGAGGTTCAAAACACTGAGGCCGAGGAAATACAGAGCTCCCCAGACAGGACAAACAGGGAGAAGTCACTTTGGGTCAACAAGCCAGACATGGAGTTGTTTCTGACTCTGCTAAGACTTTCTGGTCACCCCCAAAAATAAAAATGGTCAGGCTGTCCCGCTCCTCTGTCCTGAAAAGCCAATGTCCCTCTCATACCCTCCTTCAAGGGCACAGACGTCAAGTGGAACATGTTCCCTACTGGTGTTCCTTCCCATCTCATCCCTGACGAGGGCTTGCTTCATCTGTGTGGCTACACAATCTCACTTAAACAGCTGTCTGGAGCCTCTCCTGATTTCTGGCTCGTGGGTGCTCCCTGCTTCATCAGGCGTGTGTCACATTTCTCCCTTTCAATTCCCCTTCTTTCCATTTCTCAATCAGTTCCTGACCCTGAGTATCCTGCTCTCTCCCTGCAGAAACACTCGGCCATGATCATTGCCTACTTCAGCCAGGCAGGACTCTTCCCCTGGCAGCACCTGAGGATACCCTGCCACCTGGCACTGTGAGTCCTGTGCCACTGCCCGTAGGCCAGAATCAGCTGCCAAAGGATATAGGGACTAAGACTCTAAGGTGTGCTGTGTACTTGTTTATCACACTGAGACTATGTAGGAAGTGGCAGCTGGGAAGAAGTTACCCTAAGACTGTTCATGGGCAAAATAATAAATTCCCTAATGTTGAGGTTCAGAACACGGAGGTTGAGGAAATACAGAGCTTCCCAGACAGGACAAACAGGAAGAAGCCACTTGGGGTCAACAAGTCAAACTTGGGGATATTTCTGACTCTGGGAAGACTTTCATGTCACCCTAGGCAATGGCAGAGTTCACGCTCTCCCCCATATCTGCCTTGCCATGGAAACATCCCTATCACATCCCCCTGCTGGGGCACAGACCTCAAGTACAACATGTTCCCTACTGGTGTTTCTTCCCATTCATCCAAGATGAGGAGCTTCATCTACATGGCTGCACAATCTCACCTAAATAAATGCGTGGAGCCTCTCCCAACTTCTGACTACTGTCTTCTCCCTGCTTCATCTGGCCAGGGTTGGATTTCTGCCCTTCAATTCCCTTTCCCTGCCATCTCTCTTCCTCAGTTCAAAGTGGTTGCACCAGCTGCTTCACATCTTCCATGCACCGTGAATCACAACAGCATCCTGACCTTTCTTCTCTACTTCCTCTGACTGAGCCTTACAGGTGGGCTTTCCTGCACCCTGTTTTTTGTTCAGCTTTGTTCACACATAGAATTGAGGAACAAATCCCATTGTCCCTGTTAGTGTAACACCATACTCTTCCTGAGTGTGCTCGGCAGATCTATAGTCACAGATACTCAGGAGGCTGGAACAGAGTAAGACTTGTGCCCATGGCTTCAAGGTCATCTTCGGAAACTTCCCATGTACCTGTACCCCTGTTTCAAAACCAAAGGAATACAAAGCAAAACTCCAAAGCAGAGTTCTCTTCCCCTGAGCTTACACCAGCTCTTTAATCAAGTCTAATTGAAATATGCAATTTGGCATGCTGATCCCCCATCTCTCCCTGTTTTTCTGACCCCATGATGAAGGCTGGATAGTGCAATAATAGCTCTGCACTATGAAACACCCATCGGGATTGTTTTCATTCTGTAAGTATTTGTGGTATGGGTCCAGTTCAGGAGCAAGTGGATATGGCATTTGAGTAGAGACAAGGATCCCAACTCATTCAGTGCTGCACTGGCCCAAGGAAAGCTTAAGCAGTTGCCAGGCAACACAAAGGAAAAGAGAAATGATTGAGGAAATTCTGTTGTCCTTCAGGAACCCCTTGAGCCACGCTCAGTGTCAGCAATTGACCAGGAGAAGGATGGATGCAGCAAGATACCCAGGTCACTCTCCCACAGATGCTCCCATATGGCACGGAGACTTGTGTGTGCTGCAAAAGAAGTGGTCAGGAAGTGGCAGGAGTGGCAACCCCACTGTCTGCAAGTGCAAGTGTCTTGCCAGGTCTCAATACCTGGGTCCTGTCTTCAGAGAGGGAATTTCTTCATGAGGACTCTGTGATGTCCTGGCCTCCTCAAGCAGGTGTGGGTGGATAGTCTCCTTAGCTGGAGGGATTCTGTATGTCCTGCCCAGGGAGCTGACTTAGCTCTTTCTCGGCTGAACCCTGACCAGCAACCTGTTTTGTTTTGTTTTTTCAGGGACCTGGCCAGTGACATAGAGGAGAAAAACCATCTTCCTAGTCATATTCTTCTTCCTCTATAGATGCAACTACCAAAATTCCTCAGTTCCACAAGCAGTTCATCAGCTGAAAGCAGTGCAGCACTAGGATGTTAGCTCCCAAATGCCATAAGGTGGGCCATTCAGTGGAATGTGCTCTGAGAGATCTCCCAATTGAGAAAGATTTGGGAAGGTTAGTTTAGGGGGTGACTGGGGACTAGAAAGAATTGGAGAACATCAGATGTGGTGTTCTTGGGTGTCTTCAACCTCTCAGAGGTCTCCTTTTCTTTCCAGATCCAACTTTAGGATCCTGAAGTCTGGGTTTGACAGTTAGACCACACCCCAGCATTGCAGGGAACTTGGGGCCCTGAGGACACAGGTCTGAGGGCAGGTAGATTGTCTTCCATTGGTTCTCTGATGCATGAGGTACAGTCAGTCTAGTAGGGTCAAGAAGTCCAGTCAAGCACCAATTTACATGATCCTCTGTCCCTATTTCCCTTCTTCACAACAAGGTTCACTGTGATCCCAGGTCTAGGTCCTGCTCTTCTTTTCATGAGGTAGGACATAGGTGCAACTTAGGCTGGTTGGAAAGAGAGCTGAAACAGGATCCTAGGATCTTCACAGTAGCACCTCTGCAGACCCTGTGTGTAGAACATCTCATAGGTTCCATGAGACGTGGATGACACATAAGAAGTCAGACAACAGCAGGAGCCTATCATGTCTCTGTAGCCTACTCTGTGTCTCCCAGATCCAGAATGTAGTTTTCCTTTTGCTTTTTTCTTTCCCCCTTTTGTTCAACCCAACTTTGCTCCACAGAACCTTTTGCTGCCTTACTTCCCATTTCTCCCTCTTCATATTCACTTCTTCCAATAAACTTTTTTACGTTTTCTCTTGTCTTGTTTAATTCTTCATTCAAGGTGTAAAGTTCTTGGAATAAGTTTAATTGGTGAGTTATTTCTACATTGACTACTGGATGAGATTTCCTCCCCAGTCAGAGAAGTCACCACCAGACACGGTCATCCTGGGAGGGAAGCTCTGGGTGCTGGGAGGCCGCTCAGTCAGATCT
>NW_004524607.1:15969348-15970861 GCF_000260255.1 Octodon degus | reverse complement strand
TAAAGTGAGATAAATTCAAGGTAACTTGTATGGGCTCAGAATGGAAGGGCATTGGAAATACTTTTCAAATTTTCATTAGTGCCCTGGAATTGTCAGGATTGTTTTAGGATTCTTGTAATTTTCATGGGTCTTCAGTATTAGGTGTAGAATTGTTACTATCCTTCTTCAAAACACCTTGAGTTTGGGCAGTTTTGAAAGCATTCAATTTATCCCTTTTTGGTCTTTTTGATAAGATCAAATATAGTATGTCTTCTCAGTTTAATATCTGATACAGCTTTTACCCAAGGACAATATATTAAGTGGCTTCTTGAGGTACACTAAGTTTCTTTTATACTGCTAGTTTATCTTCCTTCATGGGAAAAAAAAGATCATGTTGTTATCCATTTCTTTTTGTAAGAATATTTTTAGTTTGTATCTTTTCCTTTGTGTACTTCGAAGATAATGATATGCAGTGGAATAACTCTTGCTATTTTCTTATTATGAAGTTTTGAGGGTTTTTTATAAAATAAAAAGAAAACATGCTATCCTTCCAACATTTTCTTTTTAATATTTTAACTACTTTATGTGAATAAATATATTTTTACTTAAGGGAGATTTTTATCTTTTTTAGTTTTTTATCTTTATCTTTATTGTACTTTCATATGCACTATCCTTATAATTATAGATTATTGCCCCCAAATTCTTGTAAGCAAATATTCTTATTGCATGTTTGTTCTTCATTATTGAATTGAGAACACTGAGCTGCAGTTGTTTAATTGGCTTAACTCCTGTGTCTGGTATTGCAAATAGGACCTTCATTGTAAATAGACATGTATTTTCCCTGTTCTTTAAAGAGAAAGGTCTACCTCTTTGGGAAATCAAATATGTTCTTAGCTTTCAATCTTTGTGATTCTTTCAGGATGGGTTATTCATTTGTCACAATATTATTTTTGTTTTATTTGGGGAGATCTTTTATTCGGTGGTGCTGGGCTTGAATTTGTGGCCTTGTGCATGTCAGACAAGAGATCTACCACTGAGCCACATCCCCAGCCTAAAATTATTGTTAATTGATCACATGTGTTTCTTTTTTACTGTGATACTGTGGAATGAACCCCAGATCTACACAGTGAATTTCTTTATGAACTTTTTTTTCCTTATACAATTTTTAAGACAGGATCTTGGTCCAGTTCAGGATGGTCTTGCACTTATATATCCCAGGCTGGCCTTGAAACTGTAGCAATCCTTGGCCTCAAAGTCCCAAGCTCTGGATTACAGGCATTTGCCACCATGCCTGGGATTTTTTTGTGTGAGAGACAGACAGAATCTCTCTAATCACTGAGAGTCTCAGGGTTGGCTATGACTTGTGATCATCCTTAGTTTTCAGGAGTGTCAGTGTTATGTGGCTGGTCACTATGCCTGTCAAATTTCTTAATTCTTAACTTGGTTGACAATGTAATTGATAGCGTACCAATAATTGATAATGTAGCAAATCCTTTACACGTCACAAAAATTTATGTTTCACATACTTCTCTCA
>NW_004524607.1:15960141-15968888 GCF_000260255.1 Octodon degus | reverse complement strand
AAAAAAAAAAAAAAAAAGCAAAACAAAGAGATCAAGAAATTTTTCAGGTCAAGGGGGCACAATTTCTGGACAATAATTCTTGTCCAAATGTCCGTGTGTATTTTGCAATTCAATACAATGTAATCCCTACCTTCTCTGTTCTAACATTTCTTCCATCGGGGAAGCATGGTAAGAATCCTTATCTTGCAAGAGGCAGTGATTTATAATCAGAATCACGAAAGGCACCCACCTCCACTGGTCTAAGCGCCTGTCTGGCAAGCACAAGGTCCTGAGTTCAAGCCGGTACCAAATAAATTCCTATGGTATGCTCTCATTCCTTCACGTATGTACCAAGGAGTCATATAACTTGATCACAGTTTCATTCTATTTTTACTATTTTAATATTTTGAGGAACTTTTGAGGGTGCCATGAAAGAGGATAAATCCTCACAGGCAGGATTTCCCAATTTGAAGTCTTAATACTTTGCATGGCTTGATGGAAAAATGTATCAGGGATGAAAGTAACAAACAACCTTCAGACAGCCCCCAAAACAGACAAGCCCTGTCACCAAGAGGTTCCAAGATGGATCAAAACAAGACTTAAGGCCCAGTGTAGATGCCACCCAAATGTCCCTCATGGCCAAATGGCTATAAAAATACATGGCATCTATCCTCACAGTGGACTGTTATTTCTGCTACAAGGGAGAAACTCTACATCTTACACCAAGGTGGGACCCTGAGGACACTGTGGTGAAGAAAGGAGTGAAAGGAGGAGAGGAATGCATCCAAAAACATTGTCTGAGTTCACAGGATTTGTGGACACAGAGTCCAGAGCTGTCCATTCATAGAGCAAAAGCAAGCGTACTGCTTCCTAGTGGTTGAGAGAGAGGACCAGGTAGTCATGCTTTCTCTGGTCTCAGACTGGGTCTTTCCTTGGATTTGTTTGGCCATTTTTACCCCAATCAGAGGAAGACATTCTGCTTATTAAGTTTCAGATCCATAGAAACAGAGTCTCTATTTTTTAACCAAGGCATACAACATATAGTCATGGCCTATGGCCCAATGATATCAGAAAGGAAAACAATATTTAAAAATCCTATGCCTTGGGCTGAGATATGATTTAGATTAGAATTTATCTTCAAAAAAATTACTTTTATTGGTACATTTTAGGTATACAATGATCACATTCATCATAGGGCATTTGTGCCTGTACATGTTATAACTTAATTCCCACTCCCCGCCTTTCCTCGACACCTCTTCCACTCCTTTTTACAAAAGCTTTATTTCCATTTTTCCCTTCTTTTCTCATTTTCTTACTTTTACCTTGTTTCCTTTTCCCTTCCCCCCTTCCTAGTTCCTCTCCCCATTTGGACATCTGCTTCATATTTCACAATACCTTTTATATATTTTGGTACTAATTTACACTTTTGGGTCTGACACCAGAGAAACGATGGTGTCACTTACAGGTATGGTCTCAAATTGCATCCAGTTAGCTAGAAATGTCTTAAGTGTATCATTTATGGCAGAATACAACTACATTGTATTTTTAAAAAATCTACATCTTCTTTATCCATTCACCAGTTGATAGGCATTTGGGCTATCTACAAGACTTGGCTATTACAAACTGTTGCACTCTAAACATGGGTAGGTGTGTATCTCTGTGGCATGATGGTTTTTGTTCTTTCAGGAAGATACCAAGGAAGGGGAAAACTGGGTCAAATGGATCCTTCAGTTTTTGTTTTTTGAGAAATCTCCACATTTATTTTCACAGCGGCTGAACCATTCACTGACGATTTTCACCAGTGGTGTAAAAGGTTTTTTCCCCCACATCCCCAACAGCATTTCCTATTGGTTGGTTTCTGAGTAATAGTTATTCTTTCTGGGGTAAGAGGGAATCTTAGTGTTTTAATTTTCATTTCTCGAATGACCAGTGATGTTGAATATTTTTTCATATATTTGCCTCTTCTACCACTTCTGAGAAGTTGTCTATTTCAGGTGCCCATTTTTGGATCTTTAAATTTGGGGGTTGATCTGACTTTTCTGAGTTGTTGATATAGTCTAGATAATAGTCCTTTGTCTGAGGAACAGATCAAAGAAATTTTTTTGCATAGGGTGGGTTGGTTGTTTCTTCACTCTGTTGATTTCTCTTCCTGTGCAGAAGCTTTTTAATAAGATACCAGTAGATTCTTTGTAATAGTTCCTGTGTAATCAGGGTTTCATTCATAAAGTTTTTGCCTACACCAATGTGTTTAAAAGTTCTACCTATTGTATGTTCCTGCAGACTTAAATGTTTTTCTGCTTTAATGTTTGGATCTTTGATCTATTTTGGTTAGTGCATGGTGAAAAATGTGAGCCTGGCTTTAAACTCTGGCATATGGAAAGCCAGTTTTTCCAGCAACACGTATTTAAAAACTTTCTTCTTGAAAGATGTTTGGCACCTTTATCAAATATCAAGTGCCTGTGTTTGGAGTTCTTTATGCACTTTCTTTTTTTTTTTTTTTTTTTTTTGCTTTAAACAATTTATTTAACTGAAATGGACTTAAGTTTGTTTCTGAAGTGACTTCCATTTATTTTGATACATCTTTTCCCCTTTTATGCACTTTCTAATCTGTTCCATTGGTCCTCAAGTCTATTTTATCTCATTGCCAGTACATGCTGTTTTTATCACAGATTTGTAATGTAATTTCAAGTCAGGGATTGTGATACCTCCTCCCTTGCTTTTGTTGCTCATGTTTGTTCTTCTCCTTCTCCTTCTCCTTTTTTAAAAATTTTTTTGGAACTGGGGATTGAACTCAGGACCTTGCACTTGCCAGGCAAGCACTTATTCTACTGAGCCATTTTCCCTGCCCCTTTAAGTTTCTTCTGATTCCAAATGAATTTTATGATTGTTTTCTCTAATTTTGTGAGATAAACTTTTGGCATTTTGAACAGGATTGGATTAAATCTCTGTAACAATTTTAGAAGTATAGTCATCTTCACTAAATTGGTTCTTCCTACCCAAGAACAAGGGATATCTTTCCATTTCTTTTTTGTTTGTTTCTCTCTTTTTCATAATTTTAATCTTTCCATTTCTGATATTCTCTTTTATCTCCTTTTTCAGAGTATTGTGACTTTCAATTTAAAGTTCTTTCCTCTGTTAATTGACTCGTAGGTATTTCTTTTTGGAAGCTATTGTAAAAGGTATTTGCTAATCCCTTTCTCAGTTGTTTGTTGTGTACAGGAATGCTATTGTTTTTTAGTGTTGACTTTTGTGTGTCCAGTCACACTACTGAATTTGGTTATTAAATCTAAAAGTCTTTTGGTAGAGTTTTTGGTCTTCTATGTAGTGTATCATGTCATACAAGAACCATAATTTATTTTCCTATCTTTATTCCTTTTCTTTTTTTTTGTGGTACCAGGAATCAAACTCTGAACCTCATATTTGCCAGGCAGGCACTGTGCTGCTGAGCTATATTCCCAGGACCCTTTTATTTTTTTCTTGTCTAATTTCTCTGTCTAACATTTCCAAAGCTATATTGAATAAGAATGGTGATAGTGAACATCCTTGTCTTGTTCCTGCTTTTAGAGTGAAAGCTTTGAGTTTTAATGTACTTAGTATGATGTCTTTTGTCCATTTTTAAAACAGCATTGGAGAAAACTCATCATAGAAAAACCTCCTCTATCACTTTGATTCATATTTAAATTTCTTTAAAAGCCGTATAAGCTTCTTGCCAGCTTTAGAAATCAGGAATATATTTGATGATAAAATAGATAATATATCAACCATTGTTAATCAGCTATTCTTGGTCTGAAAATCTGTAACACATGTACTGTTGTACATTGCCCTGTTTCTTTGTTTCTGATTTTTGTTCTTGCTTTGCTTTTACTTTTCAAAATAAAATTAAGTGGCTGGAGAGATGGCTCAGTGGAATAAGCGCTTCTCTGGCATGCACAAGGGCGAGTTCAATCCCCAGTTCCGCAAAATAAATAAATAAAGTAAATAAAATTAAACTCTGAAAGAAAAAAAAATTAACCCAAACTGAATAAAAAACCTAAATGTAAGAATTAAAACTCTTACAAAGGGGCCAGGGAGATGGCTCAGTAGAATAAGTGCTTGCCTGGCAAGCACAAGGTCCTGAGTTCAATCCCCAGTTTCGCAAAAAAATATAAAACCCTTTTTTTTTTTTTTTTTCAGAACCGGGGATTGAACTCAGGTCCTTGAGCTTGCCAGGCAAGTGCTTATTCCACTGAGCTATCTCCCCGGCCCCAAAATAAAACTCTTAAAAATAAATCAGGAATGTTTTTCTGAAATCATCTCTCTGAATGGTAAACCTCAACGTGAGCAAACGTCCCTCTTCCCTCTGGCCTCGGAGTTTCATACTGGCACCCTGCTCTCCGCTGTGGCTGCCTGCTTGCTACGCAGAAAAGTTCTGCTTTTTCTCTGGATAAAGATAATGAACTAGCTCTGATAATCACTTGTACTACCGACGAGGTGATTTCTGAAGGGGCCACGACAACGCAGGGCCAGTCGCAGTCCTGTGCTTTCACGTTCGAGAAGCTGCCGCATAACCTGAGACCAGGTTCACGGTGGTACGGATCCGCCTGCCTTCAGACAGGTGAAGTTTCTCTCTCTTGCAGGTGCTTTAGTGGCTTGCATGTTACGGGGCTTGCATGTTATGGGGCCATTTTCTAAAACTGACACTTTTAATTAATGCTAAAACAATTTTGGCCAGGTCAGACCACAAGCATCTGTTTTCTTCTTTTGGTCTGTGTTTTCTAATTCTCCGTTGACAGTCTGTAAGCAGTGGCCGTGTCATCTAGATATGCTAAAATTTCTTTTCCTTCTCTGGGAAAGCATCGCTGGGCACTTGTGATACCCTAATGTTGAGAGAAACGTCTGGCTGCATTTCAGTTAACGGAACTTGAGGCATTCTCCTTCCGTTTGTCAGAATCCCAATTCTAACGGTAAAGTGGCAGACTTAGAGAGAACTTGGGTGCCCGCGCGAAATCGCAAATATAAGGGACTGGGGAAAATGTAGATGAGCGCGAGGCTCAGGAGGCCTTTGCGCTCAGGATAGCACCAATGTACAGCTAGAGGAGGTACAAACTTTATGCTGGTCCCTAAATCCGGAAACAGCCTATTAGGGAACAGAGGCTTGGCCCGAGATGTGGACTTCCGGTGCGCAGGCGTTCCCCTTTGCCCAGTTTGCGCGTTTACGCACGCGTGCAGACTCCATCCGGACGTCGCTTCCGAGGTCTTAAGTTGCGGGGATTTCTAGTCCACAGGGTTTGGCAGGTGGAGTATACCAGAACCTGCGGGGCTAGGGATCCTGGCAGGCCTGGGAGCAAACGGGCGCGGGCTGTGCGGAACGAGGTCCTTGCGGCTGGGCGGAAGCTTGCAAGGGACGGGAGCGCGAACGCCGAGCCGGAGTTTCGCGAAAGCCAGAGGGGCCGGGCGGGCAGGCGGAGACCTCTGAGGCCTGGCCGACTACGAAACGATGAGAACTGTGAGGCAGACTGGGGCCCCTTGGGAGCAGCAGGGCTGAGGTCTAGGAGCCGTGCAGGGGGAGGGGCAGGAGGGGACAGGACTGGAAAGTGGCGCTCCACTGCTGGGCTAGGTCGGGGGCGCGTAGGCCGAGGGAGGGCGTGGAAGGCAACCCGAGGAGACTACCCGTCGGAGGGGCTCAGGCCGAGGTGCTCAGCTGAAGCATCTGCGAGGAGGGGGTGTCCCAGGTCTCCGCTGCATACATCATCCTGCTGTTCTCACCCCAAGCCCCCTTCCTCAGCATCTGGCCACTCGAGAGTCTCCCAAGGTGTCTGTAAGCGTCCTTCAGCACCCTGCTCTCTGTTCATTGAGTGACCTCAAGCGTGCCCTTGGTGACTCACAGTGGAGCGCAGGACAGGTCTCTCTATGGCCTCGGTTGGTCGACTGGGGCAGTGCAGGTGAGTTTCCTGGTAGAACTGTTGATAGGACAGAAGCTCCGGGTCCAGTGTTCTGTCCACTGTGTCCCAGTTTTTTGTGGAAGCCCCCATCAGCTTTAATCAGATCGTTAAAAACAATGCGCAGAAATCCCACTTTTAAGAGCTGAAATTCTCAATTCTAGGGGCTTCTTTGATTTTTTTTTTTTTTTTTTTACTCGCATTTATTCATTTATTTGGTACAGGGCCTCGCTACGCAGCTCAGACTCATAGTGATCCCCGTCTTAAGTCTCCCCAGCGCTGGGATTACAGGGGTGTGCCACCACGCCTGGATTCGGTGACCAGCTCTGCATGGGGCAAGCATGGCCTGCCGTACCAGTGATCAGACCCCTGCGCTTGCCAGGCATGCACCCAGACCACTGATCTATCTTCCCAGCCCTCTTTGATTTCTTAAAAGCAATTTAAAGAAACAAGTAAATGTGTAGACCAGCAAGAATTTCTCCCCCATGACCACCACTCTTCTATTTGATGGCGGCCTACTGAAAAAGCAGTGTTTCTATTCACTGTTGAGAATCCAGTCCATCTAAACAGCATGTGATTGTGTTGCAGTTACAATGTATGCTTCTTTCTTTTCATCCATTTTGCCAGTTGTCACTTTTCAGAGTATGATTTCATTTGGTGGCTCTGCTGCAGGAGAGTCTTGCCTGTGCCAGCCAGATAACTCCTGACCTCAGTGACCTTTGCCTTCCCTAGGTCCAGCAGCAACAGTCGTTCACTGTCCCAAGAGCAGCAGAAAATGTACAGAATGCAGGTGAGTTTCCCTGTTTGTTTTCTCCCATTTTCCTTTTAATGTATTTCAGAAGGTTTCTAAAGATCTGTCTTTAAAATGAAAGTGTAGAAGTAAATAAAATAAAATGAAATAATTATGTGTAAAATGCAGTGAGTGTCAGATGAGCAATGCTAGTCATTTCTACAGATCTTTCTTTCCCTTTACTTTCTAGGGATACTGGAATTGAACCCAGGACTTTTAAGCTGAACTACATCCTCAACCATTTATTTTTCATTTTGAGTCATTTGCTCACTCAGTTGCTAAGTTCCCCAAGATAGACTTGAACTTGTGATCCTCCCAGATCACAGGTGTGATCATAGGTGTGTGCCACCATGTCTTTTGTCAAGTCTTTTGAATAGGTACTTTAGGGCTGATGAAGTTAAGCAGCAAGCCTGACTCTGGTGTTCTTGACAGTGATAGCCAAAATAAAATAATACGCATTGCAAACATTGTAGTTACTATTGGGAAAAAACATTTGCTGGTGTGGTGGTTTATGACAGTAGTCTAGGACTCTGGGAGGCTGAGGCAGAAGAAATGACAAATTTGAGCCAAGTCCAGAGTCTAAGGATTATAGCCTGCACCACCATTCCTGGTTTTTGATCCCATTGTATAGCCTCTGTTTTGTTAGGTGTAGCACTGCTTTGCTGTTTTAGTAGGTGCTTAGGATATTGTTGTAACCCAAAAATAAAAAACTGGACTCAACTTAAAAGCGCTTTATTTAGCTGAGCTCAGCGGTGGCGCGTATGTCTCCAAGTATGTGCGCACCAAGGTGGGGAGAGACAAAGGTTTTTAAAGCTGAAAACCGCAAAGGGGAGGTCTTATGACTTGAGCGCGAGGGAATGCAGCACGGGGGTCAGCAGCCACTTATGGGAAACAGGTTACATTCTTTTAACATGCAGTTACAATTTTCAGGAACAAATAATTAATTTTTATGGCATGGTATTGATCACAGGATGCCACAAAAATATATGAGATAATTTTGGGAATGGGGAGTTATCCTTAGAACAGAGAGTTACTACTTTAAGATATGGGGCTGATCATAGGAAACATTGTGAACGGGGAGTTATCTGTAGAACAGAGTTATTATCTTAGGATATGGGGCTGATCACAGGACACTTTGTGTAGGCTGCTTTTAACAGTCTGTGGCTCAGAACAAAGGAATATTTTGAACATTAACAAAACTGTTCAGAGGCCAGACGGACGGCTTGGGCCACAAAGATGAAGTCCAAGTTGTCACCTTATGCCAAACAGTCCTCGTTAATAAAGTTACAGTGGAAACATACAGAGGGGTATAATAGAATGGCTATTCTGGTTACAAAATGGAGTCAATCACATAGGTTATAACAGAAATGTACAGGCCGGGGAGATGGTTCAGTAGGATAAGCGCTTGACTGGTAAAACGCAAGGATCTGAGCTCAATCCCCGGTTCCACCAAAAAAAAAACCAAATAACAGAAATGTACAGAGTTGTATAACAAAATAGCTGTTCTAGTTACAAAATGGAGACGGTTACATAGGTTATAACAGATATGCAGTGTGCAATGTTAATTTATCATGGTTCATCCTCAGAAGTACTGTATAGACCATTTTACCTAGAATATAAGAAACTTACGATAGGATATTCCCATTTCTCCTTCCAGCCTTGGTCTTTATACTGTGGTTGCATTTTAACTTTCACATTTCTAAGTTAGTCAGTAATGAGATGAGACAGTCCTCATTGCTCATCCTCTCCTTTGTGTGGATCCACAATTTGCTGTCATTTTACTTCTGTCTGCAGGACTTTCTTTTAACATTTCTAGTTAGTGAGTACTTTTAGTCTTTTGTACCTAAACATGTACCCAGTAAATGTTCATCCCAGATATTAGAGTTTCTCCTGTAGAAGTTCCATTTGAAACCTTTTCTACCTTGCCTGACTATACTCAAGTTTTTTGAACTTAAGAGAATACAGTGGCATGGGCCAGGGAGATAGCTCAGTAGAAAAAGCGTTTGCCTGGCAAGTGCACAGTCCTGAGGTGAATCCCCAGTACTGCAAAAAAAAAAAAA
>NW_004524607.1:15924566-15960041 GCF_000260255.1 Octodon degus | reverse complement strand
GGCAAACTTTCAATGTTCTCTGCTAATTGTAACATCTGTGTATCAACCATTCCATTCTTCACCAGTTTGGATTAAGTGGTTATTTTCTTCCCTGTGGATTCTGTTTTCTGTCCTATTTTTCCTGGTCTCTCAACAATTTTCTCTTTTTCCCTAGTCATAGCCTGGAAACTCTTAGCCAACAGCTGTCAGGCTTAGGTAGTTTTTCATGTCTCACAGATTACCATCTTTCACTGTCTGGTGTTAGTGTTCTTGAAAACCAGTCTTTGAGTATTTTGTCTCTGTGTGTAGGGGGATATCAGTCATGGCTGAAAACAGAAGTCCTAACATCTCCACATTTTATATACATGAGTCACAGTTGGAAAACCTTGCCCCACGACAAGGTTGTGGAGTCTTTTTTTTTTTTTTTTCTTTTTTGGCGGAACCGGGGATTGAACTCAGACCCTTGTGCTTGCAAGGCAATTGCTTATTCTACTGAGCTATCTCCCCGGCCCCTCTCAGTTTATTTCTGTATGGTTGGACTTTTCATATTTAGATCACTGATCCAGGTGGAGTTGATTCTTCTGTGGTATAAGGTCTGGGTGCAGTTTTGAAGCCATTTAGGTGTTTATTGCTTGCTCTTGCACCATTGGTTGTAGCTTTGCCCTACAACAATGACAGGAGGCAGCAGACATAAAGAGGATAGGTTTCTTTTACTTGCAGTTTAGGAAGTTCAAGGTTTTGATGCTGACAACAGCTTTGTTCCTGACTGTATCACATCATGGTAGTGGTCATATGTGTGAGAGCTTGTATCACAGAACAAGAAGTTAGAGGCACTGGTGTTTCACATGCCTTTCTACTTTTTTGTCTTTTTACTGTTATATAAGGAAAGCTATTGGTTTGTGTGTTGATTTCAGATACTCTGACCTTGTAATTGTTTTGTTGAGTTAGTTTCGTCATCCTTTTTCTGAGTTTTTATATCATCAGCAAATAGAAATAGGTTTTCGATTGTATTCCTCTTTTCTAATTGAAGATGATGTGCATTTTAATTGTCCTGATTTTAGTGGGAATATGTATAGTGTTTCACCATTTCCTGACTTCAGAACTGAGAGGGCTGAGGTGTAAGTATGCGTGTGTGTGTGCATGCATATGTGTAAATATAAACTTAGCAACATGGATATACATGCTTGCCAGTGAGTGACATATACATGTGTATCACATATACAGGTACATAGATGTCATATGTACTGGGCATATTAAAGTGTCAAAATACATGAATGTATGTATGTATGTATGTGTGTATGTATGTATTGATGTTATTGAAGTATCCAGTTTCTGCTTCCTTGAGTTCCTTCAAAAATCAGGTTTGCAAGGCCAGGAATCTAGCATAATACTAGAGTTCCTAGATAGCATGTACAAAGTACTAATTTAATCCTCAGTATAATGAAAAGGAAAGAAGAAAATAAAAAGGAAAAATCAGATATACATTTTTAATATTGTCAGACTTTTTCAAGTGCGTTTGGAAAATACAAATGTTTTCTTATCTATGTGATAGTGGTATGTTGTATTTTCGGCTTTCCACACATTAATCTATAGTCTTAGCTTCTATTTGGTCATTATGCATTCTATTTTTAGTCTAGTATTGGGTTCTATTTGCTAGTATTTTATTTGGGCTGCTTAAGTATTGGCATGTGATTTTCCATGATTTATTGGTCAGTCAGTTTTCTAAACCCTATAACACCACACCCCTCCAACAGCCCTGTCTTGGGGGGTCCCTTCACCCAGGTTCTTCCTTTCTGTGGATGAGTTTGTCAGCTCATTTCTGGCCTGCAGGTGGTCGCGCCTATTCTGGTCAAGGAAGCAGCTGTACCTTTGTTGTCTCAAGCACTCTTACATGGGTGGTACCACCATCCCCCTGCCTCCATCCTCTTCTTTCTCTGGATCTCATTCTCTATGCACACCCCTGACTCCCCACCAACTAAGGGGTATCGGGGGAGGTGTTTATTTAGGAGTTTCTTTGTGTATTTGTCCCTTTCCTCCCAAGTGACTAACACTGGGTGGCTCAAGGCTGCATGGGTGCCAACAGTGTTTCCTAGACCTCCCTTCCCACTGGATCAGGTCCTGTGGCATAGAGGAGTTAAAAATCAGACTTGTCCTTGTGTGCATCCTTCTTCATGTCTGGTGACTAGTCCCATTCCTTTTCTGGCCAGAAGACAGATGTGGGAGGCTGGGCTCATCTTTGGGACCTAAGTCAAACCAATGACCTTCTTCCTCCCCTCTCACTTTTCTTTTTGTTCTTCTTTGTCCTCTTCTCTCTCTTCCCCCTATTCTTCTCCCTTCTCCCCTCACCCCAAAGAGGACCAAAGCAGGAAGTAGGGCACCTGTCATTCCCTCTTCCATTACCTATAGACTCTTCCTCTGATAGATGCCTTCTCCCATAGAGTGGGGGGATATGAGCTTGTGCATCAGTCAGTATTTTACTAGAGAAACAGACATAACCCAAGATATACAAATGTATAAGAATTAACAAGATTGACGTATCATGGTCACTTACAGAGTTGGATTAAGAAGTGTACAGAGGGCATCTGGACACTGAAGCCTGAAGAATTCAGTCCAAGATCTGGAGTTTGCTGCAGTGTCCTGTGCAAGTCCATATCAGGAGGCCTATGGGTCTGTGATGGAAGGCTGAAGTCTATACCAGAAGGCTGAAGGATCTGCCAGAAGCTAAAGAATCTGCACTGGAAACAGGAGATGATGTCCAAGGTGAAGGTGAAAACTGAAGCTCTTCTGAAGAAACAAAAGATGATCCGTCCTTCTTCATTTCCCCTTACACCATCCAGGTAACAACCTGCCCTAGGGTGAGTCTTCTACACCGTAGGCTATAGAATTGCTGACCAATTTAGTTAAGCTTCTCTTAACTAAACCTCTCAAGTTGAACAATCACTGAGCCATCACTGCATGAGCCACCTCTCCCTGTTCATTTTTGGATCTCATCTTCTAACCCCCTTGTTGATGTGCATGTTTTCCCTCCATTGACCACTCTTGTCCCACCCCCGTCCTTTTCCACTCCCATCCCTGACTTCCCAGTTCTCTCCTTTTTCCTCCTGTAGCCCTTTTTCCTTACTGTTTACCTTCTCAGACCTCATGTGTCTTCAGTTCCTCCACTGACAGTCCTAGGATTTGACCATCCACACCACCTAGGCCATGTCTACTTCGAGAGCTAGTCTGAAGACTGGAAGAAGGTTGACAAATGGTCATGAGCTCTCCAGGTGCCGTCTTCCACTCTACAAGATACATATTTTGTTCTGTCCATGCTCAACTTTCTGCTAGGCTGGGCTTATATACATGCCTGCTGAGGGCTCCCAGAGTGATGAGATTCCAGGTGGGGTCACTGTGCCGAGCACTTTCCAGTCTGTTTAGGGAAGGCTTGCTTGACATTGAGGTCAGGCATGAGGAAATAATGATGGGGGTATGCTCTGAGGAATTGGTCATCTGCTGAAATTGTCCTTGTGCAAATAACCTGCAGTGAACTCTTCACCCAATTGTAAGAGCTAGGAAATCAGTAGGCAATGCCATGTCATAGAACCACCATTGTATATGTGGTATCTTGTTAAAGTGTCCTATGTGGCACAGGACTGTACATTTACTGTGTTGTGCAGCCATACACAGTGCTCTATGAGGCACTAACAGTCACATCCTGCTTTCTATCTCTTATCTTTCTACGTTCATCACTTATTCTGCTTGCCTTCCCTCCCTTTCTCTTTGCTTTATACACTTTGTCAGACTTTAAGCTTATTCCACATTTCAGCCCTTCTTATACCCTAGACCTTGATTCCCTTACTTTTCTAACCCTACTTACATCTCCTCTGTCTGCCTGCTTTATAGCCTTGTTTCCTTCTGACTCAGGAGTTAGTTCTAGTTGCTCTTCTCCTCAGCTGCTGCCCTCTTCTCTGATGCTGCCATGTCCCAAGATGCTTCTCTGCAGCCATTTGGTATCCATGCTGTGAGCCCTTTCCTCTCCACCCCCATCTCTTTGACAGTTTGTGTTCTGATCATTTCCTCTTGCTCAGAAATTGCTCCTGTATCCTTATTTCTTTCCAGTTGTAAACATTGTTCTAGATTTTCCACCTATTGTGTAAAGTAGGACTTATAGGTTATGAGAAAACCTCCCATATACCCTGGAATAGCAAAGGGAGGCTCCACTTTGCCTGTGTGTTCCTACCTTTATGTGGCTGTTCCCAGGCAGTGGCTCTTTACTGAGACGCCGTTACTATATTTGGGATCGTGGGTGATTACCTAGTTGACAACAGAATTTACTTACTTCCTCTCCATCTTACTGTCTTTTCTACTTCAGTCTTGTCCCCTTCTTTCTGCCTGATAAGTCTAGGTTATGATCTGTCTTTTGTATTGTTTGGGGGTTTTGTTTTGCCTATGTGAAAAATAATTGAGGATTCTTTTTCAGAGTAAAGAAGTTTGATCAAATTGCCATAGCCTCTTTTTTTTTTTTTTTTTTTTTTTTATTTTATTTATTTGAGAGACAGAGAGAGAGAGACAGAGAGTGTGGTGTGTGTGTGTGGCCAGCTCAGCCCACCAGGGGGCGGGGCTGGCTGGCATGTGGTGCTGGGGGATTGAACCGCGGTCCCTGATGCTTTGCCAAGCTTGTTCTAAGTAGGTGCTTTAGACCACTGAGCCATCTCTCCAGCCCCTGCCATAGCCTCTTGAGGGGGAAAATATCACATCTGATGGCAAATAAGCAATTCTGACATGCAAGAACGTGAGAAGACAGTACATCTGCATTTTATTTTCCTGAGATGCATGGCCTTATCTTCAATCCCGAATCAGACACACCAATCAAGCTGAATTCAAGACACAGGTCCGCATTCACAAGTCAGTAATGAAGAACAGACATCCAGTGAACAATTCTGTTTACAAGTTAGAGGATAACAACACCTAGCTATAAGTATAATGGATCTATAAGTACAATAGATAAAAAAGCCAAAAAAAAAAAAAGTCTTTTTTCTTTGGAGGAACCGGGGATTGAACTCGGGCCCTTGTGCTTTATTCCATTGAGCCATCTCTTCAGCCCCTCAAAAAAAAAAAAAAAAAAAAAATCTGAAAAGAGGATATATATGTATCACTTGAAATATCCAACACATTAAAGCACCTGCAAGCAGATGCAGGGGCCGGGGGTTCCATCCCCGGTCCTGCTGTGCTGGCCCTGCCCCTGCGGTACACTGGTGATTGAGACTGGATGTGGTGGCACGCGCCTGTAATCCCAGCACTTGGGAGGCTGATTACTATGAGTCTGATCTAGTAGTGAGACTCTGTATACCCTGTGGACCCTTCCCTAAAATACAAAAAAAAAAAAAAAAAAGAAATATCTAATACTGAGCATTATAAGAACAGTATTGTAATATAGAATATAAACACCTATCATATCACAGAACTACAGTATAATACAGAATAATATTTCTATGCCAAACATGTTCAAAATCAGTAAAATTTGTACTGTGTATTAAAGCAAACTATGACACTGCTCTGACCTTTACATTAAACTTTAAGAATAATTTAAAGGATCAGGAAACCCAACCTGACCCTCTACAGATCCAAATATATCAAAAACCATTGTTATGGTTTGCATTTAGGTGTCCCCTCCACACCCCCAAAGCTTTATGCATTTAGAAGTGGGGCTTTTCAGAGGCAGTGGATCTAGGGTGTGTGAATATGGATTAAGGAAGTGATAACTCAGAGTCTACTGAATGGGTTAGCACTATTCTGCCTGTGGGCAATAGGAAGCTACACCCTGGCTGTGGGCAGCACGAGTTAATAGGCTTGAAGCATAAGCGGACAGAAAGAAACTAGGGTTGCTGCCGCTGCCTCCTGCCTCCTGCCTGCTCTGTCATGGGCTCTTTCTCTGCAGTGCCCCTGTGCCATGGTGCCCTGCCTTGGAACCAGCTGACTGTGGACTGAAACTTCTGTAAAGTATGAGTCAAAATAAGTCTTTCCTCCTTCAACTTCTGGGTGTTGGGTATTCTGTCCCAGCGACAAAAAGTAAGACAATCATACCTCCAACTTCCACCTCAACAGCAATTGGAATTAGGAATGTAAAATTTAGAACATGACCCCCAAAACTCTTATTGCTCATTGTCCCTCTGTGGATTCCCCAGCTCTAGGAAGAAGCACGATGCACTGATTATCTTTGGGTTCTTCTGGAAAAGTCTGGATTCTTCTAGATTACCCAAACAAGGGGTTTCTCTAATCCCTCCCTAGGCCATGGTTAGTGTCAGCATGGTCTTTAAATAGCTCATCTTCCCCAGGCTCAGAGATCTCTAAGTGGGGGAGAGAGACCATGTCAGACTTTATGTGGTCAGTTTTCTAGATGAAAAGATTTACACATTAAGTCATTCCCAACTATAGTTTCAGTTAATTTATAAATCCAACTTTATCTCTAATCCTCCATTCTTAACCCCAATTCCAAGCTCTCCTTTCCAGTTGTGGTTCAGAATTTTTGTATAGCATTCCAAAAATCACTAAAGATGCTTTAGGTTAGACTCAGCTTCCTGCTTTAAAATGAGGAATTGGGGTGATTATACTTGGAGACTAGAGCACCACCCTTGGAGAAGATGCTGTGGGTTTTTTTGTGTTTTTTCTCAGAACCAGGGATTGAACTCAGGCCCTTGTGCTTGCCAGGCAAGTGCTTATTCAACTGAGCCATCTCCCCAGCCCCAAGACGCTGTGTTTTGTGTGTGTCCCTCACACCTGCGCTTGGTACCACACTATAAACATAATAAATCTGTCAGCACATCATGACCATGAAACCACTCACTTAATCCCTAATCCCATTGCCTATGTCACCAACATGCTTTCTCCTAAGCTGGCTAATGGCATAAAATTGAAATGTTTGCCTACTCATCTGTGCAAACCCATACTGTAATGTGTTAATGGCAAGGCGCTACCCTGGACCTCATATTTATTAATCTGCCATCACTTTGACAAATACCTATGGCCCATAAATTTCAAAATGGATAATTATTCAATTATTAGAGGAGAAATTCTTCCAGAAGGAGTGGCACAGGGGACAGGAGATCTCTGCAGGTCCACTTAGGCCATAAGCACTGTGGATATGAACTCGGAGGAACACATAGGCTAATTTTTTCATTTCTGAATATGTAGCCTCTTCCATCTTAGTACAACATTTACTTCAATGTAAATAAGTTCTAAATGATATCCCTAAGGAATTACAGCCCCTTGATAAATGACAGACAGTAAAAAAACAAATTGTAGAAGGAGAAATAGAAGTCTAGTGGGTATTCACTAGGGACACAAATCAGCATTTAACCCAATTTGTTCTGAACTAAATAATCCATGCCAAATTTCTGTCTCTTAAAAAAAAAAAATTCTGTCTCTGAGACCATTTTCTTTTTGGTGAAGTCTGACTGTACAGTGTTCCAGTACTCAGGACATCTCTCCAAGATGGTGGTGTCACACCTTGTATTGTCTGCCTGTTGTGTTGGTTGGCTACGGAGAGCTAGAGAGAGGCCAGCTTTGGGCCTGGGTGGGTTCCTGATTGTAGATGGTAGATGGGGTGGGGGATCATGAGAGGACCCTCCCTGCATTCCCTATATACGCAGCAGCAGTGCTGTCTGAACCCTGGGATACTCACCTTCTTGGGGCCACTGTCCTCAGGGCTTGAGGGTCCCCGAAATGAGGCGCAATCTTGGCTCTACACTCCAGAGTACAGGATCATAAACTTGGATCTGGAAAGGAAAGCAGCCCCTGAGTGGAGAAGGCACTGCAGTGACACCACCCCAACGGCCAGCCTCCAGCTCCTGGTCACCCATCCCAGACGCCCCTGTTCGCATTTGTCCCAATCCATCTCGTCCCTGTCAGCCCAGTCTCACCTCCACACACTTCCTGCGTCACCCTGAGGTCCCAACGCATGCAGCAGATGAACTGGTAACGTAGCTTCTGGAACTAGGCAATCTTGGCAAAGTTCCTCCTATAGAGGAAGAATAACATGTCTAGTTGAGGAGCCTGGTCCTCACACTCTGTCATTCGCCAGGTATCTGGGGGAAAAAGCAAGTTGCTGAACAGGCACAACCAGGAAGGAGCTGGGCCTGGGTGGGCTCCTGGGGAGGACAGGGAGGCCCCCCGGCTCAAGATGCCATTGGCTTGGTTCAGTGTTCTCGAGGACCAGGCCTGAGTGCAGAGGCATAGGCTGCAGGGGGCCTTCGGATGGTGTCTCCAACACGAGGATGAGGACAGGATCCCCTGTGTAAAACCTGAGGTGGCCTGCTGCCCCTGTCACCAGGTGAAGCTGACACCACCATCTCCCCGCCTCCAACCTCCCTTTCCCTGCAGCTTGTCCTCTGCGCACACCTGCCTCCTGACCCCAAGGGGAGCATCTGCACAGGGTGACGGGTGTGTTGCTGTGTCCTGCCTTGTCCTCAGTGGCCAGCACAGGAGGACTTTGCTGAGAGTGTGCATGAATTCCACCAGCCTTTTCTGTATACGTCCCTTCCCATTGCTAAGATTCCTGGCAGGGGATGCACTGCAGGTTTTAGTGAGTGAATGAAGGAATGAATGCCAGCTTTATCTGTGGACAAAAGCCTTGGTGAGCCCTACAGACTCAGAGCTGTAACAATGAAATAAAAAGGATTAAGCTGGCTGTTTTAAGAATGCATGACCCATCCCTTAGCAGTTGTCTCCCTGAAAGATATTTTAGGTAGAGGGAGGAGAGACAGAAGTAGAGTCCAAAATGTCCTCTCAGTGGGGACATAAGGACTGTGCTGTTGGAATGAAAAAGGTAGGAGGTCGGGGAAGGAGGCACACAGTTTATAGTTTTATCATTTTGTTTGCAGTACTGGGGACTGAACCCAGAGTTCTTCATTTATATCCCACTACTTTTTTAAAAACTTCTCTTTTGGAAACAGGTTCTTGTTTCTAAGTTGCCTGGCCTGGATTGAACTTGCCATTCTCGGGCCGGGGAGATAGCTCAGTAGAATAAGTGCTTGCCTGGAAGTGCAGGGTACTGAGTTCAATCCCTGTTACTGCTAATAATAATAATGATAATAATTTGCCATTCTCCTACCTCAGTCTCCCAGAATGGAGTGATTATAGTTGCCCTTGACCTTGAACTCTTGGGCTTCACCTTTGGACTAAATCCAAGCCTCACAACATCCTGAGTGGCTGGAACACAATACTGTGGCTATCTAGGTTTGGATATTGTGACCAACTTGAAGATTCATACTTTTGTTCAGGTTCAAGTTGTGAAGACATGGACTAAAAGGAGGAGATAGAGGCAGAGAAGAGTATTTGCAGGAGTGGTGAAAGAAAGGAAGGGAATATGAGATGATGAGATGGCTTGGGTGGAGAGATTGTAGAGTGGGGAAGTTCCAGGGGAGATCTTCAGCCTGGGTGTGAATGAAGTACTTATCCATGCAGTAGTCATTGGCTAGTGAGCTTTGGGCCCATCTATGAAGGCTGATCAGGCAACACAGAGCCCTTTCCCAGCTCCCTGGCTTGTGGAGAGACTTGTCAGAGAGCCCAGCAGGGAGCACATTACACTCAGTGTGTGCCTGTAAGGACAGCATGCATGGAGCATGGGTCTTGGAAACCCAGAGTAGGGGACAGAATGACATTTGGTATTGCTAAGGAAGGAAACCCTAGAAGAGTCAGAAATGACTACCCTCAGGCCTGAGGGCTGAGATCCGCATGTGGGTTCTTCCCACCTCTGTTGTCTGGATCTCTTTCCCCTGGTGGCATCCTCTAACCAACAAGAGCGTAGACTACAAGTTTTCTCAAGTATTGGAGCACCGCAGTGTGACGGCCCTGTTCTACAGACTCTGCAATGCAGAGGCCAGGTGAGGGTCTCCTCCTCACCCTTGGGGGCTCACTGTGGCCTGGGTGGAGCAGGGAGGCACAGTACTCATGGTGCCAAGAAGAAGTGGATCCTCAGGTACTAGCAGGGGAAGAGGCTGGCCCGGCTGAAGTAGGCGATGACCATGGCCAGGAGGTTCTGGGGTTGGGGGGGGGGGGGGGGAGAGGACAGTCAGCAGGCACAGCAGGAAGGATGTGGGGACACTGACTGAGGGGAAGGGCCCATCAGAGAAGAGACCCCAGTGTTGGGTGACCTGGTCATTTGGGGAAAACCAGGGGTCAGTGGTGGTTTGGAAATGAGAGCAGTCAGGAGAAGGAAGGCCATGCCCAAGGTTGTCACTTCTGGAAGTCTTATGGGGACAGGACACTGAGGTCACTTGGATCAGAGAGGTCTTTTAAATTAAAACAAATGGGTTCCCTGATAGCTGAGGGGAGGGACCATGAGCTCCATTCAACCCCAGACTTGGCAGGGGAGTCTCTGGGAGCACAAAAATAGAACTATGCCTACCAGGAATAAGGTTCTGGATGTGGCCAGGGACAGATGGATGGAAAGAAGAGGAGGAAGAATGTGTTCACCAGGCAGGGAACAGGCTCATCCCTGAGACTTCCAAAGGAGCAACTGAGTAGAGGCCTGTGTAGCAGCAACTCTGCCTGGTGTGGACACATGGAAGCATCATCCCTGAAGTCAGAAGGCATCCGGGTCATTTTCTCTGGTGATGATCACATCCTAGTGCACCTATGATCCTGTTGCCCCTCAAATGCTCCTACCATTTCCATTCAGGCAAGGCAGTAATTGCTGGCTATCAGAGGGGTGGGATGAGTCAAGGTTTGCCATCCCAAGTGGACTGCATCACCTCTGTCATCTGCATGTCCCTGGGAAGGATTGCACTGGAGTCCTCCAGGAGTGGTGAGCTCAGGACTCACAGTGGGCTTTCTTCAGTTGGTGAAGGGACGAGAAGTTTCCTGTATTCCTTAAGAACTGAGTGGGAAGGACTATGTGGTGTCCCCTTACTGAGCAGCCTGGTAAAGGCTGCATGGTGCTCAGGCAACGCTGAGGACAGGCGTGCTTCCTCTTCCTCTTCCTCTTGAGGCCACAAGGCTTCTCATTGATACCCATGTGTATAGAAGGCACAGAGCTCCACTGCCTCAGTGGTTCCTGCGACACCTTGTGCCACCTGGAGAGCTACTCCATCTCTTTCAAGGTAGAAGCCTGACATCTTCCCTTGGGGATAAATCAAAGCACTTGGTTACTCTCCCTTCCTTGTGCCCCTTATGTTCGAATGACTACTCCATCTTCCACCTGTGGCCAGAGACCAGGTAAGAGGACGGGGCCGCCTCCGGGGTGAGTCAGAAGCACCCTGGTGACGATTCTTCTGCTCTGCCTCTGATTTCTTTTGTTTCTTCCGGGCATGGGACAGAGGCAGAAAGTAAGGTGCTAACCCAGGGACCCCATCAGAGAGACCTAGCAGGTCCTCCTACAGCTCTTCCTTGGACTCTGAGGACAGCGCTCTCTTCCTTTTCTGAGCACAGGCCTGCAGTGGGAAGCTGGGTGCTAGCCACAGGCCTGAGGAAGAAGTCCAAGTCAGGCATGAAGCTTCTGTCTTTGGAATTCAGACTTTGACAACCTCAATCCCAACTTTCACTTTTCAAATAAATGCCAAACTTCTACTATTGTCCCTTCCAAAGCCATTGCTCCATCTTTAACCTTTGCTGGTCTCCAATCCCCAGTTCTGCTTGCCACTGTCCCCTCATCCTATGCCTTCAAACTTTTCTGCATGTAGACACTTTCAGTCACTGGGGAAGGGAACTCTACATAAGCCATCTCTTCCCTCTTTTTTTTTTTTTCCAAGTTAGCCCATCCTGAGGGCAGGGCTGGTGCGGCATGTGGTGCTGGGGATTGAACAGTGGTCCCCTGTACCTGCCTAAGCTTGCTTAAGCAGGCACTTGAGACTGCTGAGTTATCTTACTGGTCCCCTTCCCTGTCTATTCTTGGATCTCGTCTCCTGACCCCTTTCTTGCTCTATAGGTTTTCCATCCACTAACCATCTTTGGCCTATTTCTTGCCTTTTCTTTCTCCCAATCTCCCCCTTCCTGAGGCCCTGCCTCCTTGTTCTGTGGCCCTTCCTCCTTACCACTCACCTTCTCAGACCTCTTCTGTCTCCAGCACCCCCACCTGATGGCCCTGGGATCTCATCACCCACCACCATCACCTCAGGGCGTAGGCCAGGAGAGACAGGCTGGGAATTCTGGTCCTCACACTGGGAGGATGGCTGACAGTGGCCATGAGTTCTCCCAAACCCCACCTTCTCCTCCACAAAACACACTCTTATCTGCCCACACCCTGCTTCTGTAATTCAGTGGAACTTAAGCTAAGGCCTGTTGGACATGATTCACCAGAGAACTGCTCAGAGAAGCAGCTGTTGCCTGCTGGGCTTCCAGCCACACTGCCTTTGAACCTTCCAATCAGGGAGGTCAGAAACCTCTGAGAGCATTGTTATTTAAACCTAGTAACCAGCTTAAAGGAAAACACACCTAACTGCCAGACTGAACATCTGAGTTCCATATCATCTCCTGCCATGGCCCCAAACTCTTCCTCATAGTAAAGTCCCCTCAGAGCCTTTAGATTCCTCTGTATCCACAGCAGATGCCACAAGGTGTGCACCATCAACTCCAAGCATATGTGGTCCTCCTATCCTTTGTACTTTCCCTATTCAGAGCATAGACTGGTTGGTGAGACATCAGAATGGGCAGATATGTTAGAGATATCACAAATGATAGGACCTCCTGAGTAAGAGCAAAAGATCCCAGGGGCTTTGACTTTTTGACTGAAAACTGCAACCAAAACACTTAGCTCAATGTTCACTGGTCCTTTCTGTGTTCAGGAATCTACTAGGTATTACACCTACTTTCCTCTCAGGCTCCTTTGAGCCCAAAAGACTTCTTGAGGACCTGCAATTAAGGATATCTGGGCAGATGCTTATACATTTCCACTGGTACCTGCAATCCTGAGGTGTCTATGGATCACCTAAAGTCAGCTCCCAAATTCCTATTAGCAATCAGTCTATATAACAAGTGCCAGGGGGCCTGGCCTTAGCTCAGTTGTTTAAGTGGCTGCTTCCACAAGGCTGTCAGCCTCAGGTTGCTGTAGTTCGATCCCCACAACACTCCAGACAGCCAAACCACCCCTGAGGGCATTCAGAGCAAAAAAATAACAAGTGCTGGAGCAACTGTATCATCGTTGGCCTAGAAATTTCACAGATATTTTTGTACTATGTGTATGAAACATCACATATTAGAAGTGACTAAGTGGAAAACTCTCCAGTTCAAAACAGAATACAGTCTTTTCTGTGGAGGTGGGACAAGATGGGAGGGTGACACAAAAAGAGGGTTGCCCTCTAAGGTTACTGCTGCCCCCTCCCCACTGTGGATCACACCTGCTCACACCAAGCACAAGGATTTTGGATCAGTGAATGCAACATGCAGGAAGTGAGTGTTTTCTTTCCATATAGTCCTGGAGCTTTGGATTTGAGTGGGATCTCAGGGAGCTTCAAGCATCCTATTAATTACTGGGCACTTTCCTCCAGGCCCTGGGTCCCTTTGGAGTCCCTCATGGATAGGAAAGGTCCTACTGTGGGAGGAAGCAGGTCCCGTTATTGTACAAGGCCAATGGCCAGGGAACTCTGCTGATCTTCAGTTACAATTTATGTCCATGATTCTTAAAACTTCCAAATTCCACATCAAAGCTGTTTGGATTCTTATTTGACAAAACACATTCAGACTCCATATCCTCCACATTGTTTCCCAAATGATGAACTTGCCCAAGGGAATATTTTTCAGAATTTACTCCCTCCATAGAGGATGCATGGCTATATTGGAAGAATAAGATTCTCCTTAAAATTTCTCTTCTGTACCATGCAAAGCTCTCATTAATTTGTCCATAATGTATGTCTAAGCATGTGTATTGGTCTCTCTGCTGGCTAGCTCATGTACACAAGCTAAAACTAGGTTTTACCTGTCTAAAAATTACATTGGTGCTCTGTCTAAAAATAACAGTGTAGGGGCCAGGGAGATAGCTCAGTGGAATAAGCACTTCCCTGGGAAGCGCAAGGGCCCGAGTTTAATCCCTGGTTCTGCAAAAAAAAAAATAATAACAGTCAAGTTTTGTCTAAGATGTACTGTCTCCTGTTAACTTCTCTTTCCACCTGTAGCAATAGTTTATTTTTTTTTGAGATTTTTGGCAAGAGAAAAACTAGGTTTTATGCACTTAATGAACAATGTCCATTATACACTTGTGCTGAGTTAAGCAGCAATTTGACTTCGCAAATGACACACTGCATTGCCCACAGTCTACGTGAAGACAGACGTTTATAGTATAGACACTTTGACCACATAAGACATTGGTAGTTTGGGGGCTCATGGAAATGGCAATCAATCTTTTCACTAGCTACACCATGTAGCAATAGTTTAATAAACAATGGCTGTATATCTACTGCAGAAATATCACAGTGTGCTATGGTTTGTGTCCAGGTGTTCCCCTAAAGCCTCATGCAGTCATTGGAACAGCTTCTAGAGTTGGTGATTAATTATTGATCCAATGGTGGGGTTATAAGTGCTACACTTGCCCTGGGGCAGATAATCTGTATACAAATGTAAGGAGGGGAGAGAGGTTTACTAGAATCTGCAGCCGCTGCTCCTCCCTTTTGCTCTTGCTATTTTGCTGTTTTCTTCTGCCATGAACTGCTACCCTCTGCCATGTGTCACTCTGCCTTGGAGCCAGCCGAGTATGGACTAAAACATCCACTAACTGTGAGCTAAATAAACCTTTTTTTCCTTAATTTTGGGTGTAAGGTATTTTGTCCAGCAATGAGAAAAGTAACCAAGACAGTGCAATAGAAATGCTTTGCCACTACCAGCCATTCAGCGTAAGCACTACATGGAGGTGCATTTAAGTCAGATGCCTGGGCCTAGTCCCACAGTCTTTGTTTAGCAGGACTGGTACAGGTACTGACTTGGGATTCTCTGGTGGATGAATAGAACCAGGATCCTCAGGAAAGAAACATATAGGTAAGATGGTTATGGGCGGTGCAAGATGATTGGGTGTGATATGGCAGGGCTTGGGAGGCTGGGAGTCCTTGGATGAAGGGAGCTTTGGAACCAGCCTCTTGTGCTGCTGGGCCATGTGAGGTTCTCCTGCAGCCTCAGTGTCCACAGGAGCACAGAGACCTCAGGGGTAAGTTTTACTTCAGCCTCTACTCAAGACCCTGCTGGGTCTGCCTCTGACAGAACTCAGACTTGCAGGTGCTGGACCCCATCCCCAGTGCCTTCAGCATAGGCTCTCCCTTAGGAGCCTTGGTGGGAAAGCTGCCTGTGGCTCAGTCAGAGTTGGTTGAGGGCTCTAAACCCAGAGGAAATTACAACTTCCTTCATAGGATGAGGAGGCCTTAAGATTAAACACTTCTCAAATCAAATGACAGGCACTAAGCCAAGTGCTGAACAACACTCACCATTTCATTTAATACTGAAATGGTGTTTGCCTCTGGGGCTCAAAGGGATAAAGGTGATTGAATCCAAGGCTTTCAACCTGAACTATGTATCCAGCCCCACTTTATTTTTCATTTCAAGAGAGGATCTTGCTAAATTGCTCAGACTAGGCTCAAACTTATAATCTTTCCGCCTTAGTCCCCCAGAGTGCTGGAATCACAGGCATGTGCTACCATGTCCAGGTCAGAATTTCATTCCTCTTTAAAGCTAAGTAATAATCTATTGTATGCATATTGCACATTTTGTGTATCTCTTCATCTTTCCCTCAACACCTGCATTCTTTATTTTCACTGTGAATAATACCACCAAGAACATAAGGCAAATAGGTGTACAAACATCTGTATACAGATGGATGTAAAAACATCTGTTCAAGTCTCCAAAGTATCTTAAATGAATTTGTGACTTTAGAATAATTCAGGGGCTGGCCAAATAGCTCAGTGGATTAAAGTGCCCACAAGCAGGTGCAGGGGCTAGGGGTTCAATCCTCAGGCCTGCCATGCAGGCCCAGTCCCTGGGCACGCTGACAGCAATTGAGACTGGGCGTGGTGGCCATACCTGTAATCCCAGCTCTTGGGAGGCTGTAAACAGGTGGATCACTACGAGTCTGATCTAGTACTGAGACCATGAACACCCTATAGACTCTTCCCTAAAATGCAAAATAAATAAATAGAATAATTCAGATTTACGGCAATGTTGCAAAAATGACAACTCAACTGTCACTCTGTTGATGAGCAGGAAATAGGTGGTGGCTCTGCACTCTACCTCCAGATGCTGGTACACTCAATGTCACTGCTCTTACTCACATGGCAAAGTGTCACCTACCTGTCATCCCAGCAAGTTGGAATCCAGCCTGGGAAATTTGGAGACTTAGGGAGATGCTTTCTCAAAACAAAATCTGTTTTAAAGGCTGGAGATAAAGAGTTCTGTTCCAAGGCCCTGGAGTCAGTCCCCAGAAAACCCCAATCCCTAAGAGGAGACGGGATGAGAAGTCAGCAGTGTCACCAGGGTTGAGTAGGAGGACCACTCTACCAGGACCCCCCCAACATGGAACAACCACCCCAACTCCTCTAGCACTGCTGAACATCACAGCATTTCAATGACTGGGCCATATTTTTCGGGGATAAGCCAAGATTAGGCTGAAGGCTCATCATAGATCCTCTTGAAGCAGGAAGATGAATGGGATCCCCAACAGAACTGACAAGACACGAAATTTAAGAGCAAGGGAAGTTTTATTTGCATCTCTATGGGGGTCTCTCCTCCTGAGAGCCCCAAACAAAGCTTTGTTTCTACTCCTATATTGTTTCTTCCTCACAGGGTGAGTTTTCATTAGAGGTCCTCACAAATCAAGGTTACAGGAGAGCACTGGACTAAGAGGTGAACAGTAGGGGAGAGCAGGAAGTTCAGGTGGAACTTCCTGAGTCCATTATGCCTCACTGACATTACATTATAGCTGTGCCCATACATAGCTGAGGTCAGAACTGCCAACTTTCTCAGGAATCTTAGCTGTACAGTTAGTCCACAGTTGCCCAATTTCACCCCTGGAGATAGTTTATTTTCTCATTCTCATCAAACTTAACCTTTGGGAAAAGTTTGTTACAGAAAACAGATCCAGGAGGGGGCCACCTCAGGGTACATGGACTGAAGCCCAGTGGTCTATCTGCATAGTTTCAAAAAGTGTTCCCAGACCCTAGCACAGAATTCAGGAAAACACAACTGTAGGTCAAGAGGCTTGAGGGGCTGGGGATATAGCTTAGCAGCATAAGCACCTGCCTGGCAAGTACAAGGTCTGGAGTTTGATCCCCAGCACTGCATAAAAAGTTTGCGACATTGCTTTTGACATGCGTTTTTTTTGTTTTGTTTTTTTTCTTGAGACAGGGTCTTGCAATGTAATTCAAGCTGGCCTTCAACTCTTGGCTATCCTTGTGCCTCCGCCTCCCGCGTGCCAGAATTACAGGTGTGCACCACCACACTCAGCTGTTGTTTTGAGATAGGGTCTTGCTATGTACCCCAGGCTGGCCTCTAACTGGAAATCCTCTGGCTTCAGCTTCTTAACATGCTGGTATCATAGGCATTGGCTACTTCTCAATTTGTGTTTCGTTTCCTTTCTTTCTTTCTTTCTTTCTTTTTTTTAACATCTTTTTGCTGATTTGGGAAGGAATCCATGGCTGGACTCAAACACTACAAAAAACAACTGCTAATTCTTTTATTTTTATTAGCACGTTTGGAGTACATAATGATCACATTCCTCATGGGAAGTTGGTACATGTATAATCAAAGGGAAAAGCTATGTAAGAAAAATTGTTCATTTAAAAACTTTGTTCTTTTCAGGGCCAGGAAGATAGCTCAGTGGCATAAATGCCTGCCTGGCAAGTACAGTGTCCTGAGTTCAATCCGATACTAAAAGAAAAACAAAGCCAAAAAACTCCAACCTTTTTTTCAAACTACCTAGCTCTATAACCACTTCATGGCTTTGTACGTACTTTCTTAGTGCTTAAATCTTTTTAACTTTTTTTTTAATTAATTATTTTTTTTTTTTTGTGGAACCGGGGATTGAACTCAGATCCTTGCGTTTGCCAGTCAAGCACTTATCCTACTGAGCCATCTCCCCAGCCCTATACGTACTTTCTTGACCTCTGTAATCATAGAAGTATAACCAAACATATAAAATGCCTGATTGTACCACTGTACTAAGCTTCATAAACTGATGATTAGCAATCTACTGTTGTAACGGAAGCTCTCATCCTGCTATCTAATCAGAAGACCTGCCAGGCTGTTGTTCTATCTCGCCTTTGTACCTCCTGCCCATGCATTACATAAAAGCCCTAGACCACCAAGATCCAGGCCTGATATTCTGGGAATTATCTAGATCAGTGCTGGTCGACCTAAATAAATATGCATCCAAATGCTGGGTGTCATTTTGGTGTTTCTGCTTGCCACTACAATATAAGGCATCTTAATTCTTTTTTTAAAGTCTCCTTCTCCTCCCAAAGTCTACTGAAAGCAAACCTCACCAAGGTCTGCAAGGCCCCCAGGGTCTCTGCACTTTCCATTCCTGTTCAGAAAGGCACTTCCAGCCCTGTGCAGTTTTCCCGCTGCTGACTCCTTATCAGTGTCTCGGCCCGCTGGACCGCACCTCCTCCTGGGAGCCCTTTCTGCTCCTCTGCACAAAGTCTACTATCCGTTGTCAGCACTGTCCTACTGCAATTCTCTCCTTTCTTCACCTCATTTTCTCTGTCTTTCCAGAGTGGCAGCTTATGAGGGCAGAGACCTCAACTCCAGAAAAGTTCAGGAAACACCACACCAAACACATTGCTCCCACTTATTATTTGGAGCAAAATAAAGACAAGGGAGTGAGGCTGTCCTGAGCTTCTGGCTGGCTACACATCGACGTCAGGGGGCTACCTCAACCCTGGGAAAGCAAGCCAGGAGGGACTCCGAAGAACAAACCAGCACTCCCTCGGCCAGGGCCCATCCATCTTTGCTTTGTCGTCTCCTCCCGCTCTCTAGGAGCGTCTCTCCCGGGGTCTACTGGGTTCACTCCCCTTTCCTGTGAAACTCGGGGTACCTCTCAAATCTGACCTTTCTCCTGTTCACCTGCCAGTGGCAGTCGGCTGTATAGGGCAGCCTCCGGCCCTCAAAGCGACGAGGGGAGTGTCCGTGTCCTTCCCCGTCCCCGTCCCCCCGCACCCCCCACCCCTGACCAGCAACGCAGGGCAGACAGCTGCACCTCGCAGTACTACCTACTGATCTCATGTAATCCGCCTGTATTTCTCGGTACTAGTTTACGTTTTCTGGTGTTGGAGATGAAGCCCCGGATCTCAGCCACATGCTCTTTACCACCCGCCAGTATCCGGGCTACTCCCAGCCCCACCCTAATTTTTAAGTCTGCGGAGCCACGGGGGACATCCGCTGTCCCGTAGGCCACCTCCAGAGCTCTGGACCTCCCCAGCCAGAATCTGTGCTTCTCTCCTAAGCACTAACTCCCCTAACGCCCCTTGTAATATAGTAATATTAAAACAAACCAACAGCGACTCTTGAGCTCAGCAAAACACAAGCCGGGCATGGTAGTGCACGCCTGTAATTCCGGGACTCCAGGAGGCTGAGTTTGGAGGATCCCAAATTCGAGCCTAGCCTGGGAATCTTGGCGACTTAGTGAGGCCCAGGTCTCCAAATAATTTCTTAAAAGGGCTGGGTTACAGCTCAGTATGAAAGCCTTAACGTGCAATGCCCAGTACTAAAAATGAAATGACTCAAGCACAAGCGCCCCTCCCAAAGCTCGCGGTGCTTCTCAGCTATCCCACGCTGCCCTGGTTAACTCTCGCGCCCCGATCCACGTGACGCTCGCCTCACCCACTTCCTGGGAGTAGGGCGGCGGCCTCCGTCGGACGAAACCATGGGGAACTTCGGCGGGGGGGTCGGTGCTCAAGTTACAGGTGTTGCGGGAGGGGATGGTCTAAGTGAATGAAAGCACTTCCCTATGCTTTTGTATAGAGCGGAGATGTCCTCTTTCTAATTGTGTCGGACGTCTCTCGCTCGCCTCTAATTTCTTGTGTCGTTTGGAATCGTCCCATCTTTTGCCCCGTCAGTAGACGCATCTAAAATCAGAAACGGAAAGGGGGAATTTAGGGATAAACTAAGCAGGTAGTCTGACTATGAATTAGCCCAAGTAGAGAAGTTTGTTGAGCGTGCAATTTTACATGGTACGGATTTTTTAGTTACATCATATCTTCATGCAGATTCCTATTTTTAAAAGATTTCTGGAATCTGCCGGTGCTTTTAGTAGTCCCGTCCTCCACCGAATAGCCCGATGGGAGAAGGAAGGCTGTGACTACCATGTTGGACAGAACCATCTGTTGTAAGAAATGGGGTAGTAACGGTTTCCCCGTGAGTATAGTGACTGCCAAGAACAACTTTGTTCGTAGGAACTGAGAACTCTCTTCTCACATAAACATCGTTGGAATTGGTGGCAGACAAACTTCTGTGCGATGTAGTTGTTCCGGTGGTTTTGCGAAGAGTCGGGGCTTGGGGTCCTCCCTGCACCGCAGTTGGTACAGCACCTCCAGGCGCACGCACATGGCTAGGTGCTAGCCGGCGCGGGGCGGTCTGGGAGTCGGAAGCGCGCGGCGGAGCCGGGCGAAGACGATCGCGGGCCCATGCAGGACGCGGAGAACGTGGCGGCGCCCGAAGCGGCCGACGAGCGGGCAGAGCCCGCACGGCAGCAGCCGGCTACTCAGCCACCCCCGGAGGAGGAATCGGCTGGGCCCGGAGCGCCTGAATCGGCGCAGAGCGAGGACGCCGAGGAAGAGGCGGCAGCTGGGCCAGAGGTGAGTGCTGAGCCGACGGAGGAGGCGACCCCCGGCCCTGCCGCATCGCCCCCGCCCCTGCCCACTGAGGACCGGGCGCTGCAGGCCGAGTTCAGATCCTCGGGAGAACAGGCCAGCGAGCAGTGCACCGAGGAGGCGGCCGGGCCCGAGGGCAGCGCGGCCGAGGCCGCCCAGCACCCGGTGGAGAACGGCGAGGCAGACGAGCCCTCCTTCAGCGACCCCGAAGACTTTGTGGATGACGTGAGCGAGGAAGGTGAGCGGGTCGAGCGTGGCTGTGGGCGGGAGAGACCTCTGTTTGCTGCTGCCGTTTCTGCGTGGGGTGGGTGTGCTGCGAGTATACGCGTCCTGTTTTTTTCGGAAGAGGGACCCAGAAGAGATTACTCCGGGAACGAGTTATCTGCAGCACAACCGCACATCGGGAGTGGGGTAGAGAGCAGGGTGCGTTCCAGGGTGACCTGAGGGGTTTGTTAGGCAGCTAGCTGGGAGCATAGCTGGGCAGGACCTCTTGGCAGGTCGTGCTTTTGCATCCCTGCTCCACAGAAATGTCTCAGTAAGGGTCGTACCAGGCATAACTGTCAAAGTCCCATCTACTTCTCTTTTTATCCTAGTAGGTTTGTAGGGCAAACCACCTTATGTTGGTAGATTGCTTTTTCAGGTTTTAGCATCGTGGTTCTGCAGCTTTTTCCCCAACTGTGGTTTTACGGCATTATTTCTGCTCCATGCCTGGGAGCTTCCTTGCCGAAATGACTTCTGATGATAGCAGGTTAGCAGGATGCTTCTTTTTTTTTTTTTTTTTTTTTAAAGCTGTTTTAATTCTCTAAACTGGAATTGCATCGTGCAGTTCTTGTATGTTTTGACTAAATATCGTAATGAGAGAGATAAGAACACAGCTATTGAAGTCGGTGGAGATATCAAGTTTAGAGAACCAATAGAATTAATTTGGTGCTCATTTTTAGGGGGCTACCAGCTATTCTTAGCATTATTTCATAAAAGACAGTTTAGTATGAGACCTTGAACATCTGCTGTGTGCCTCTCACCCTTGCAGAACTGCGTCTATCCCTTCAAGTGGGGCAAGTTGCTGGGGATTCACACTAGTCTTCTGCCCAGACCAGTTGTCTCTTCACATCAATTTTTCTTACATTTTAAGTTAACAAATTTTTCTGAGTGTAGTGGCCCCTGTCTGTAATCCCAGCACTCAGGAGATGGAGACAGGACTAGTGCCATGAGTTCAAGGCCCGCCTGGACTATGTAATGAGACCCTGTCCCCCAAAAAAGAACAGATCCTGTTTTAAAATGGGTGTGATGTTGGACCCTTGTAATTTGAAGAGCATTTTGTTTTTCAGTTAAGACAAGGTCTTGGTGGTAAGTAAGTAGTTCAGGTTGACCTTGAACTCACTGTGTAGCCCAGGCTAGTGTCATGCCCTGTGCTCTTGGTTGTATTGTTTTGTTTTTTGAGACGGGGTTTTGCAGTGTAGTTTGGGGTGGCCGTGAAGCCACTATTTGGCCCAGGCTGCGCTTGACCTGGCCATGCTTCTGGCTCAGCCTTGATTGTTAGAATTATAGGTGTTTGCTGCTATCTACAGTTCAGTTGAGGGTTTTTTAAAGTGTTGTTTTGAGCCCATCTAATTCACAGATAATAATGTGGATTGTTCCAGAACTCAGTGCTTGATAGTCAGGGAATGGTAACCTGAAACGCAGGGGTGTCCAGGATGGATGAAATCATTGTGACCTCTGGTTGCTAGAGTGATCCTGATGTATGCTTGTTGGCCAGAGTGACGGAGAGACAGCTGGTCCTGAGGAACTAGAACTCTGTAATCTTCTTGTAGTTGTGGCGTGCTCTGTACAATCAAGAGGGGCCTGGGGAAGGTAAGGCAGGGTCTGCATCACTCTCCAAAATGGACTGGATTTTAGGAAGAGCAGTGTGAAGTTTGTCTTCCCTCTCGCACAAGAGTTTTTTGGGGTTTGTTTGTTTGTTTGTTTGTTTGCGGAACCGGGGATTGAACTCAAGCCCTTGAGCTTGCCAGGCAAGCACTTATTCTACTGAGCTATCTCCCCGGCCCCTCACACAAGAGTTCTGTCCCACAGTCACACCTTAGTTTGTACCTTTCATTCATTCTGTTTAGTATTTCAGATTCCCCTGTTGTTTGGCTTGACAAATATGTGATCAAGAATTTTAACTTTTTTTATTTTTTTTTTATTTTTAGGGAAGGGTGTTCAGGGTCTCACTACTAGATTGGACTCATAGTGATCCGCCTGTTTACAGCCTCCCAAGAGCTGGGATTACAGGCATGTGCCGCCACTTCCAATCTCAACTGCCAGTGTTTGGAGATTGAACCCAAGCCCCTGCGCTTTAATCCACTGAGCTATTTGGCTGGCCCAAGAATTTTAACTTCAAATGTCTTCTTTAGCTCACTGTGTATGTACAGATCCATTTTTCCAGTTTAGTTTTAAAAATTATTTTTTGGAGCCATTTTAGTTATTTTAGTCCTTTCCTAGCTATGGACCTTTTTTTTTTTCAATAGACTGAGTAGACTGGGCTTGTGGGAGGAGTCCATAGTTTGTATAGAAGCTGAGCTTTTTATGGTATAAGCTTTGTGAGTTTCAGATGCAGTTTTATAGACCATTTAATTGTATGCTGAACACTTTTTAAAAGTATCCCAGAGATTTCACTGCAGCTGCATGTAAGTAGTGTCTGGCACTGCTGTGAATTTATTTATTTATTTATTTATTTTCAAAGTTTTATTGATAAACAGCAATGAGACAGTTTCAACAAATAATACACTGCATATATTCTTCTTAGTGGTTAATTGCTGTACAAGATGCGGACTTGTGATCCTATTTACAAACTTCATTAGAACAAATCATTCTATTCATTAAGAGAATGCAACTATATATCTATCCCAACCTCTTTGAATACACAGATACAAAATGGACATTCATCTGTATGCCCCATTTTTTCTAAGTTCCGTTATTGAATATTATAGGTGTGTAAACTCAGCAAAATATACTGCTGTGAATTTGACCTGCCCCATTCCTTGCTTTTTCCTGTTTGCCTGATCTCAATTTTAACATCTTTGATAATCAAGTATCTGTTACTTGGGAGAGAAAACGTTGCTGGGGAGGACCCAGAGCCTTGCACATGCTAAATATTCTCTCACTGAGCTATATCCCCAGCCCAGTGGCTATTTTTAAGGTATCTAATTACTCATAGAAGTGTTAAAATTAATTAGGAATCGTTTATGATAGCTTGCTGCTTGAAACTATTTCCCCCTTTTAAACAGCAGTGCTGCCTGCCCCTGCTAAGGTAAGCACTCTACCATTAAGCTACATCCCAGGACACCTTCCCCTCACCGCCTTTCTTGAGGCAGGGTCTTACTGCCTTGCCCGGACAGGCCTTGATTTTGTAGTTTTCCCTCCTCAGCCACCCCAGTAGCTTGAATTTCAGGTGTGTACCACTATGCCCAAGTTGAAAAACATTTTAATTTTTTGTTACAGATGACTTAAAATATAAACAACAATAACGAAGTAAAACACATACAAGAGTGGAGAGAATTCCCTTTGAACTTGCTTTTTGTCTGTTTTGTTTGTTTTTTGAGACAGGGTCTCACCATCTAGTTCAGGCTGGCCTCCAACTTGCATCCATCTTCCTACTTCAGACTGCTGATTGCTGGAATTAGAGGTGTGCACCACCATGCTCAGCCACTAATAAAGTGTATTCTGATATATCATTTAACATGTTGAAATTATAGCGTATAATAAAAAACAGTGATAATTAGCTCCCAGAATAAGAAATCATGGAGCAACTTTTTTTTTTTTGATTATGTAAAAATTACCGAGTAATCATTTTGGCTGTGTGTACTGATGTGGTTTCACTTGGTGAGTGCACTTTGATGGTAGCTGTAAAAGATGCCTTTCTTCTCTAGATCCTCACATTTACACTTTGTAGACAAGCTACCCACGTTTAAGATGTGCACAGGATTATACTTAGGATGTGGGGATTTGCTTCATTTCATTTGGGTGTCTTGCTGCCCTCGTGGATGCCTCCAGCAGGTGGTCAGGTGTTGCTAGTGATGCTGGAGGAGCGTCTTGGTCCCTCGTAGGGACTGAGAATGATAGCAGAGTGCCTTTGACTCACTGACCTGTTGTGTTTCTTTCTCTCCTGTTTTTCTTTTTAACACCAGATTTCTGTTTCTCGTATTTAAGCTGGCTGTTCTATGGAAATGAATCAATTTTAAGAACTTTGAACACTCAAGTTTTGGGCTTTAAAAGCAGGTGGCATGAATGGAGCACATTTTGCATTTGTAAGTGTATTATTTAACATGTGGAACACATGGAAAGTGAACACGTACTGTCTTCTAAGCACTGTCCTAAGCATTTGTACATTTAATATTAGTCTGCAGATGTCTGATGCTTCCTTGCTGCCCTTTCTGGCATTTCAAAGTCCAAGACACAAACATTTGCAGGATACATCTTTTTTTTTTTTTTTTTAAATCTGCCTTTGTAGTTCAGGTTGCTTTGAACTCACTGTGTAGCCCATGTTGGTCTTGAATTCAGTGATCTTCTTGCCTCAGTCTCCTGAGTGCCTGGATTAAAGGATATGCCATCGTGGCCTAGAAGATGCTTCATAATTTTGTGTGTCACTAAGAAAAAGAAAAAAAATGCTATTAATTACATGCTTAGAAACTTAAGTATGTTTTTTGGGTTTTGTTTTGTTTAATTTTAGGACAGGGTGCCCAGAGTCTCACTGCCTAGATTGGACACATAGTGCTCCTCCTGTTTACCTCCTCTCTGGTCCTGGGATTACAGGCAAGCGCAACCACACCCAGTCTTAATCCCCAGTCTCAGTTGCCCTCTTAGCATGCCCCGAGGGCGAGGCCAGCAGGCAGGCCTGGGGATCAACTCCCAGCCCCTGCTCTGTCTAAGCAGGTGCTTTAATCTGCTGAGCTATTTGGCCAGCCCTAGAAACTAATGTATTCTTTTATTTTATTCATTTATTATTATTTATTTATTTGCAGAACCGGGGGTTGAGCTTCAGTCCTTGTGCTTGCCAGGCAAGCTCTTATTCTACTCAGAAAATTTATTTTATTTATTTTATTTTTGCGGTACCAGGGATTGAACTCAGAACCCTACACTTGCCAAGGAAGCACTTATTCTGTTGAGCCATCTCCCAGCCCCAAGCGCTTATTCTACTGAGCTATCTTCCCCGGCCCAACTTGATGTATTCTTGTAGTTTATTTAATTTTGCGGTTGCCCAGGCCTGCCTTGAACTCATGATCCTCATGCTTAAACCTCCCAAATTGCTGGGATTATAGAGATGTGCCATAGTCTTCTACTTTTAGTGTTCTTACCTTGATATTTTGAATACAGTAGAAATGACACATTTGCTTTCTTATGTACAACACCTAACCAATTTGGGGCTTCCAAAGTGATGTGTCTCAGTATGCTAAAAGATGATTTGCTAAGTGGTTCAAGTTGGATCTGAAATCCTGGAGTGCTGACTTGTACTAATATTCAGTCCATCACAATAAAAGCAGATTAGATCATTCATGCTTTGCTTCCTGGACGTTTGTTCAGTGTACCAAGCTAAGGTATGAGTGTGATTTTTGTTGGTTTGTTTTTTTGGCTAAGGGCTTGAATCAGGTCACACTATGTAGCCCAGGCTGGACTTACACTGGCAGTGTAGCCCCGGCTGGCCTCACACTTGAAGCAATCCTTCTGCCTCAGATTCGCAGCTGCTGGGATTCCAGGTCCGTGCCACCGCACCCGGCTATTTCTTGGTGTGCTTGTATTTTAAAGATCATTTGGCAATTCTTCCACCCATACAGAATTGCTTGGCGATATACTCAAAGATCGGCCTCAGGAAGCAGATGGGATTGATTCGGTGATTGTAGTGGACAATGTTCCTCAGGTGGGACCTGACCGACTTGAGAAACTCAAAAATGTCATCCACAAGATCTTTTCCAAATTTGGTAAAATCACAAATGATTATTATCCTGAAGAGGACGGAAAGACAAAAGGGTGAGTTTGCTTGTTACTGAAGTAGCGTTTGTGTTTTGGTGGTGCTCACCCTTTGTGGGACTCTGCTGTATACCCGTGCTTTACTGTGGTAAGGTTGTTGATTCAGGTGCCGGAAGCTGAGATTTGGGTCCTGGGGTCCTAGTAGTACTGGAGTAGAACACAGGATAGCTCTTTTGTTGCAGTGTGAGTTGGTTGCTGACTTGTGAAGAGTCAAGACTTGATTCTCAATTTTACCCTCCGAATAGTAAGTGACAACTTGGATATATACTGGGTAAAAGGTTAGGTCTGGTCTGGAGGCTGGTGGAATTTTAAGAAAATTTTGCACATAGAATTTTTTTTTTTTTATCTTTT
This sequence comes from Octodon degus, assembly GCF_000260255.1. Classification (NCBI taxonomy): domain Eukaryota; kingdom Metazoa; phylum Chordata; class Mammalia; order Rodentia; family Octodontidae; genus Octodon; species Octodon degus. Next base: position 15,932,952 of record NW_004524607.1, on the reverse strand, counting down.
ATTTGTTTGTTTCGTATATGATCTCGCTATGCAGCTTAGACTCCTAGTGATCCTCCTGTCCCAGCCTCCCCAGCACTGGGATTACAGGCATGCTCCACCATGCCCGGTTTTGGTGGCGTGCATCAGAGTTCCAGGGCCAGCATTGCATGTGTGGTTCTGGGGATTGAACCTGGGTCCTTGTGTTTGTCAGGCAGGAGCTTAGACCACTGAGCTATCTCCTCAGCCCTTCACATAGAATTTTATTTTGACCTTTTCCCTCATATCTGAGTATCTCTAAAGTGGAAAGGCATCTTACAGTTTAAGGGAAAGTGTTGTGTCACCACTCAATTAGCAGCTCTTAGTATTTCCTGAAATAGTGGTGTTTCTTAAAAATTGTAACTTAGGTATGTGACCTGAGGTTTGCCTCTTCTCTTAAAAATGAGGTCATGTTGATAAATTTTATTCTGCTATGTTCCTTTTTCTTTTTTTGGTGGTGGTGATACTGCAGATTAATCCCAGGGCCTTCACAGTGAGCTACATCCCCAATCCTAAAATTTTTTATATTTTAAGACGGGGTCTCACTGAGTTTGTAGGCTAGGCTTAAAACTTGTGGCCTTCCTGCCTCAGCCTCCCAGTGTGCTGGGATTAATGGCATGTGCCAGCTTCATTCTATTTTTATTTTTCACATTTTGCAGTTCTGGGGATCAAACAAGGCTTTCACATCCTTGGCCAAGCACACTACCACTGAGCTACAACCCCAGCCTTCCTTGATCCATTGTGAATGCTGTAGTGTTCTGTTGTTATCTGTGAAGTGTCCACTTTCTTGATGGACACCTACACAGTCATGTATCCATGTCCTGTGCAAGTGTGAGAGCTTTCTTGTCGTGTTCAGGAGCAAGATTGCTGAGCTGTGTGCTGTGCCTGCCCTTTGTGACCTGGCCAGTGCAACACAGGTCTGAGTAGCTGCTGCTGGCCATTGACGGAAGTTGCTTTGCTGCTTCCCAGTCCCTTTAGACCCTGAGCACACCAGAGTGGTCTTGTGGGAACGTGAGAATGATCATGTTCAGCTTTTGTTTGGTGGGTTTTTGGTTTTTGATGGTGCAAGAGACTGAACCCAAGCCTCCTGCATGCTAGGCAAACACTCTGCCACTGAGCTACATACACCCTCAGCTTAAATTCGCTTTTTCTTGTTTTTTGAGTTAGGGTCTTGCTATGTAGCTCAACTGGCTTTGAACTCACTATTGTAGCCCAGTCTGGCCTTAGAGTCAGAGCAATCCCCCTGCCTCAGCCTATCCAAGTGCTGGGACTACAGGTGTGTACCACCATGCCCAAATAATAGTGAACTACTTATAAAAGCCTTAAGAGGTAATTGATAGCCAATAAACTTGCATAATTTAATGTATACAAGTTGCTAAGTTTTGACATACTTAAATATCATGAATTCATCCAGTCAGAGCAGTACATGTTTTCAAGTGATGGAGCTTTAAAATCCTAGCAGTTTGAGAGGCTGAGGCAGGGGTGCCATAAGTACAAGCCCAGGCTAAAGCAACTTGATGAGATATTATCTCAAAAAATAAAAAAAGATTAAAGATACAACTCAGAGTAGAGGCTCTGGTTTGATCCCCAGTACCAACAAAAAAGCTCATACTTTTTTAACCTCTCTTTTATGAAATTAGATACTTTGGATCTCCCAATTTAGGATGTCATTCTTGTTGGAAGCTGCTTGGCCTGTGGATTGTACAGTTACTCAGTTTGACTGCCTTAAAGCCATGGTTGTAAGATACTTATAGGACAAGGTCTCTGGTGTACAGAGTGTGGCCTGCCTGGCATGATATCCTGCATGCATGTACAGTGCCTGCTTCCTCATTTCAGATATATCTTCCTGGAATATGCATCTCCTGCCCATGCTGTGGATGCTGTGAAAAATGCTGATGGCTACAAGCTCGACAAGCAGCACACGTTCCGAGTGAACCTCTTCACCGATTTTGACAAGTGAGTTCAGACTTGACCTGGTGTGTGAGCGCTGACACAGGCGGGTGGTTCATTGCTTCTCAGTGGGTGTTGGTGGCTTTTCAAGAGTGTCAGGCAAAAGCAGCACTTTCACATGTGCCCCAGGCTCCTGACCAGCAGACTTCTCACTGTTTCTTAGACCAGCTGAACACTCTGCCTTGTTTCTCTATCGGTGAGGGAGGGGAGGGCCTGCCTGGGTATGGCACCGTTGATTATTAACATTGTGCTTTGACCACTGGTTAGTGTTGCTCAGCAGTTGTCCACTGTCTTCCAGGTACATGACCATCAGTGACGAATGGGATATTCCAGAAAAACAGCCTTTCAAAGACCTGGTAAGTTGCATGTAGTCTGTATATAAGTAGTTAATAGAAATGCTACCTATCTTGAGATCGTGAGTGGCTGGGAGTAAAAAGATGCTCACCAAATTTTGTCATCTAAAAGCTGTAGCTGTGGCTGTTTTCTCTGTTACTAAATCCCTTGCTTTCGGTTCTTTTTAGGGAAATTTACGTTACTGGCTGGAAGAGGCAGAATGTAGAGATCAATACAGTGTGATTTTTGAGAGTGGAGACCGGACTTCCATATTCTGGAATGATGTGAAGGATCCTGTCTCAATTGAAGAAAGAGCGGTGTGTATTTGTTGCATGCGACACTGACTTCTTTTGTATTTCCTTAAAGGAGAAAAACTATTTCAGAAGCTAGTCAAACAGTAGGAACAACATTTCTCTGGAGTTTCTGAGAGCAACTTTTATTCTTTTCCCAGCTCTGAAATAATTTCTGAAAAATGAAAAGTAGATTCACTGTAGAAGGAAGGGCCTCTGTGTCTGACTTTCTTGTATTCATGCTGACCTTCCTTTTCTGCAGAGGTGGACAGAGACATATGTGCGTTGGTCTCCCAAGGGCACCTACCTGGCCACCTTTCATCAGCGAGGCATCGCTCTTTGGGGGGGAGAGAAATTCAAGCAGATCCAGAGGTTCAGCCACCAAGGCGTTCAGCTCATCGACTTCTCGCCTTGTGAGAGGTGGGCAGTTCATCCCAGGCTTCTGTATAGATTATATTTAAACCTTTGTATTTTATGGTTAATTCAAATGTGATTGAAAAATTGTAGGAAGAACCTTTCATGCTTTCTCTGTTGGAATTCTCCACTTAACATTTTATTGGGTCTATTGTTACTTTGTCAAACACCTGTGTCAGCGTTTTTCCTTAAGCCTTTTGGGAGTGCTCCAGTTCCCTTACTGCCTGTCACGTTCTTAGGCTTCAGGACCTACATCAGCCACAGCACAAGAATGTTGATATGTCATGACTTAAGAGCAAGACCACATTCACGTGATTTTTATTTTATTTTACTGTTTTATTTTTTAAGATGGGATCTTCTATATAGCTTAAACTGGCCTTGAACTTACTATGTAACCCAGGTTGGCCTCAAACTTGCAGCAGTCCTCTTGCTTCAACCTCCTGAGCGCTGGGGTTGTAGGCATGCACTACCATGCCTCACTTCATTTAACTTTTATTACAGTATGTTGGTAGAATTGTTCTACTTTATCATTGATTTCTTACCTTGCCTTATTTACAAATCTTACCTCAGGCATGCAGAGAAAAAATGAATACTGTATATACAGGGCTTGGTGTTATGAGGTTATGCTAAGTGAGTCCCTCTTACAGATACCTGGTGACCTTTAGCCCCCTGATGGACACTCAGGATGACCCTCAGGCCATAATCATCTGGGACATCCTTACTGGGCATAAGAAGAGAGGTTTTCACTGTGAGAGCTCAGCCCACTGGCCTATTTTCAAGTGAGTAGACCCTAGCAGTGGACTCTTCGTACATTTTCTTTTTTCATTGTTATATCCTGGAACTTCTTTTTTTTCTTCGTAGGTGGAGCCATGATGGCAAGTTTTTTGCAAGAATGACAATGGACACCCTTAGCATCTATGAAACTCCTGTGAGTGATTTTAGTGATTGGACAAGCTAGTCTCATAGCCAGCAGTGCATGTGCTAGAGAATGTTGCGTTGCTCTTTGATTTGAGGTACAGTGAAGAGAAGATACAGCTCAGTGCGTGCAGGACAGAGCGCACTTCCTATGCTGCTCTGGCTTTCAGTGCAGGGTTGAGCTGCATTGTGCCTACCCTGCTGTGTGCTGCTATAGGAATTAAGGTTAGGGATTGATAAAATGGCTTGGAAGTGTACATTTTACTGCTGGGGTAAATTGTTTTACAGATCACCTGTTGCCCTGGATGCTTAACACTGCTCCCAGGCAAACTTGCAGCATTAACTTAAAAAAAAAAATTACTTGATTATAACTGGGTGTAGTAGTACACATATATAACCCCAGTTACTCAGGAGACATTTGCATGAGGATTACAAATTTGAGGATGTCCTGGGCAGTTTAGCGTGGCTGTGTATCAAAGCAAAGAAAAGGCTTTGGGATGTGGTCCAGTGGTAGAGCATCTCTGGGTTCAGTCTCTGATGCTATAAGTTTTTTTTAAACACTATGTACAATTAAAACATTGGCACACTGTACACTCAACTATAATCCTCTTTCTTTTGGACAGTCTATGGGTCTTTTGGACAAGAAAAGTTTGAAGATATCTGGAATAAAGTAAGTGAACATTTCTGTTGTTGTCTATGTTTTGGGTACTATAACAAAACACCAATGTGGGTGGCTTTGTATAGCAAGATGTCTCTTCCTTTCCACTTAGGGGCTGGAAATCAGAGCTTTGGCGCCTGCAGCCTCTGTATCTGGTGAAGGGTTCCTCAGAGATGGGCTTCTCTGTAATCTCAGCTGTTGGAAGGGGCAGCCTTCTGGAGACTTTATAATATAAGGACACTAAGCTCCTCACTGGAGTCCCTCTCTTTTGACCAAATTATCTCCCAAAGGCCCCATCTAATGCCATTATCTTGGTGAATAGCATGTAAGCATGTAAATTTTGGAGGCACACGTACTTGATCCATTGCAGTGGTTTTATTTGCTCTTCATTTACCACTCAGCTGTGAGACAGCTGGAAAGAAACATCACCTTTTGTGATAACCCAGAGATGGCACAGTTGGCTCCCCCTACTGCCACTCCTCATGGTCGCAGCATTTCCACTTCTTTGGCATACTTACTTTTTTAGGTCTTAGAGTCTCAGGCTATATCTGTCTTTGACCTAGAGAAGGGTTACAGGACCTTTAAGGAAGTATCTGGGCAAAAGGGTCTCTCTGGATGGCTTGGATGATCTGTGGGTGGCTGGTAAGCATCAGTGAGTTGTAGCTCATTCTTGGTATCGAGTGGGTGTGTTTTTATCCAAAGGCTGCTGGGATTGGTCAGTCTTGCAGCAGTGAAGTGCCAGCAGTCCAAGTACACTAATGTGTCTTAATCTTTTTGCTCTTACATTTTTTGGTACAATTTGAATTTAAAACCAAAATCAGGATATTAACTCTCAGTAAAAAGTTAATTTTTACTTTAATTTTTTTGAGGGGTTGGTGTTGAGGTGGGTCCCACTCTGTCATTGGGCTGTCCTTGAACTCATTGGCCTAGGCTGACTCACACTTGCTGTGATGCTTCTGCCCAGCCTCCCAAGCGCTGGAATTATAGTGTGTGCCATCACATTCAGCTGCTGCTTCTTGTTTTTTCCACTCAACTTCTTAATTAATCTTTATATAATACAGCTAGATCCATCAGCCTCAGGCCAGTCTCAAACTCAGTGTGATCCCCCTCCCTCCTAGGTGCTGAGATTATAGGCCTGCTCCACTGTACCTGGCTCATCAGCCTGAAATCTGTCTTACGGCAGAGTGTGTGGTGGTGCAGGGTGGGGTCAGTCTTCCATGCAACAGTGAGCTGGGTTAATAACACCTGTCTTCATTGCCTCCCTGTTAAAGTGATGTGGCTGTGTCCCAGAGTCATGAGGACAGCTGTGCTGCAGGCAGAATGCTAGGAACAGGGCCCTTGTATGGCTGGCTCTCCTCTCCTCCACAGGGTCAGTGCCCACGTGGAGCATTTATACAGTGAATGAGTTCCGTTCTCACATTTTTCAGTTTTATACTCAGTCTTTGGGTGACATTTTATTTCTTTGTCCTGCAGAGACTTTTCTTGGTCTCCTGGTGGTAACATAATAGCCTTTTGGGTGCCGGAAGACAAGGATATTCCAGCCAGGGTGACCCTGATGCAGCTTCCTAGCAGACAAGAAATCAGAGTGAGAAATCTCTTCAATGTGGTGGATTGCAAGCTGCACTGGCAGAAAAATGGAGATTACTTGTGTGTTAAAGTAGACAGGACTCCGAAAGGCACCCAGGTAAGTGGGTGCCAGTGAGAGTAGGGTTTGTTTTGTTTTGTTCGGTTTTTTATTTAGGGCAGGATCTGCAGGGTCTCACTACATAGATCAGACTCATAGTGATCCTCCTGTTTACAGCCTCCCAAGTGCTGGGAGGGATGCGCAGTCCCAATTGCCATCTTATTGCGCCCTATGGGCAGGCCCGGGGATTGAACTCCCAGGCCTTGCATCTGTCTGCTTAAGCAGGTGTTTTAATCCAATGAGCTATTTAGCCAGCCCATTTTTTTTTTTTTTTTTTTTTTAAATTGGTTCTAAACTAGCTGTTTTGTTTGGAAGATGTTAATGGGTATTTTTTGTTGAAGTTTGTGGGTTATTTTCAGACCCACCTGCTACTGAGAGCAGTTAGCTGGTAGCATTGAGAGGTGTTTACATATTCTAGTTAGGAAAACAGTCTTTTTTTTTTTTTTTTCCCCCCCCCTTTTTTATGTATTTGGTACAGGTCTCACTATGCAGCTCAGATTTGTAGTGATCCTCCTTTTTTCAGCCTCCTCAGCACTAGGATTACAGACATGTGCTACCATGCCCAGAATAAGCGGCTGGCAGGGGCAGGGGGGATGTGGTACAGGGGATTGAACCCCAGTCCCTGCGCTTGCCTAAGCAGGTGCTTAATCTGTTGAGCTATTTTGCCAGCCCCAGGACGGCATCTTTTCTCAGTGAAAAAAATCTCCCGGTTTTGGGGGCCTGCCCCTTAGCTCAGTTCTTTAAGAGCCTGCTTAAACAATCGGTCAGCTCAGGTTGCTGTGGTTCGATCTCCAGAACTCGAGCCAGCCAAACCTGCCCTGAAGGCATTCTGACTGAGCATGCAAAAAAAAAAATCTCCCAGTTTTAACCCCAGCCCCACCCCCCACTGGGATTAAATCCAAGGCTTTTGAGCTGAGCTATATTTCCAGACACCTTTCTCTTTTTGTGTTGGCAGTTCAAAGTTTATATATGTATTTTTTTTAACTGAATGTTTTTTAGCTTTACTTTTTATTTATTTATTTTTTGTTTGTTTGTTTTTGCGGTACTGCGGATTGAACTCAGGACCTTGCACTTGCCAGGCAAGCACTTATTCTACCGAGCTATCTCCCCAGCCTATATATGTATTTTTTTAAACAATAAGAATAACGTACTTTACACAGTACTGCACCCAGATTTCTGTTTCCATCATTAATTAATTAATTAATTAATTAATTACCCTATCAGTGGAGTGGCATCTCAGTTCACAAATTTCCACAATTCTAGTAAAACGAATTCTGTGATCAGAATCATGGAAAGAAGTTATGAACAGAGGTACCACTGTAATTGGCTGGATTTTTTTCTAATGGAGACTTTTCTTACACTGAATTTCTTCTTAATTTTATTTACATACTATTAAAGCCAGTTCAGTGTCCATTGCTCATTCCAAAGCAATTTTATCACGCCACCAAACTCCCTAGCGGTGAGCAGCTACCCCTGATTCCCCTCCTCACCCATGACCTACTGCCTTCTTTGTCTGGATTCCCCCTTCTGGACTTTGCCGGTTGATGGCAGCAGTCTGTGGCCCTTTGTGTCTGGCTTCTCTCATTTCTTATGTCCTTACAGTTCATGAGTGTATCTTACTCCTTTTTTGGTTGAAGGATATTCCATGACTGGATGGACTGTGTTGTGTTTGTCCATTCATACACTAGCACTGGCACCCTGCTCATTGGCCCAGGTGCTTCCTTAGATCCCAAAGCAGGAGATTCCAGTGTGTCTAAATTATTCAGTGCTTTGACAACTTCCTAAGGCACTGGGGAATTTGGCTGGTGTGCCGCAGTGTGTGTTCATGAAGCTTTTGTGTGCATGTAGGACCTCTTGGCAGTTCCCTTAAAGTAGAGTGACCATGGCCACAGTCTGCTACGGCTTAACTATTACTTTCTCCATAGCTTTAGGAACTGTTTCCTCGTGGGGTAGTAGGACTGTGGTCATTTTGGGTGTCAGGTGTTCGTTGGGCACATGAGTTAAATCTTTTACTAAATTAAGTTCTTTTCAGGCTGGTGAGATGGCTCAGTGGTCTAAAGCACCTACTTAGAACAAGCTTAGCAAAGCACAGGGACCGCGGTTCAATCCCCCAGCACCACATGCCAG
>NW_004524607.1:15892087-15922722 GCF_000260255.1 Octodon degus | reverse complement strand
GGGGCTGGCTGGCATGTGGTGCTGGGGGCGTTGAACCACGGTCCCTGTGCTTTGCTAAGCTTGTTCTAAGTAGGTGCTTTAGACCACTGAGCCATTTCACTAGCCCCATGACCACCCTTCTAAGGATACTAGGTCTGCCCTGGCACAAGGGTCAACTTGTAGCTGTGACTCTGCCTTACCAATGTTAGTCCCTCTGTCCCAGCATATGTGGCCAGGCCTTTGCTCAGTGTGGGTTCTTCCCTGGGGTACAGAGTCACCCCAGTTTTCTCCCCTGAGCAGGCCTTGTCATTCTTATGGGTGCATGCCCCTAAAGATAGCTGCCTCTTACTCTGTTTCATGTCCTCGGTCTCTGCGAGGATCAGCACACACAGACTTAGCGAGTACTGTGGGATTGAGCAAGCAGTGGCTGTGTTACCAGTGTTTCTCATCCTCAGCAATCTATCAGGCTGTGCTCCCTTGCTCCTGGGCTGTGTTATACCCAGGAGGGATTGGTATATCCTGGGGCTAGCTCTTCCCCAGACAGTTCTGTGAATTTAGTCTTTACTCAGCCACAGCTTAGCAGGAACAATGGACTGTGCATCACAGAATTGGTTGTAGTAGTATTTTGAGTATTCAGTTACAAAGCCAGGTGTGGTGCATACCAATAACTCGAGCACTGGGGGAGCTGGGTAGATAATTTGGCAGTCTGAATGATCCCTGGCCCCACATTTTGTGCTGTGCTGTGCTGGCCACTGAAACTGTCTGTGGTGTCACACGCCTATAATCCCAGTACATGGGAGTAGAGGTGGAGGGATATGCTGAGACAGGAGGATCGCTAGCTGTATAGCGAGACCCTGTACCAAATAAATAAATAAATCTTTAAAAAAAAAACAAAAAACAAAAAAAACTGGGAAGGCTGAGGCAAGAGGATTGCCACAAGTCTAAAGGCAGCCTGGCCTACATAGGGAGACCCTATCTCAAAAAAAAAAAAAAGGCACTTAACAGACAAAAGGCATCTCATGCAAAGTTATACAGTGAATGCACAGAAAGGTAAAAGGGTGCCTTCTACCTTCTGAGTTTCGTGCATGACACACCTTTTTTGAGCCTGGTTGTCAATTTTCTGTCTTCTGCATCTTGCCATGTGTCAGACCATCAGGACTCACAGAATGAACACTTTTATCACAATGCATTGCTCATTGAAGTGCATGTGAGAATCCTGCCCTACAGGGTGGTGTACCCCTACTGCATCTTCTCCCACTCCTCGCATGTCTATCTGTTCTTAGGGTCTCCTGAAGCTAGAGGAATTCACTGTAGCTTGTGGAAAGCCTGACATGTAGTTGTGGGGTCGGGGTGTGGTCCAGGCAGAGACTGCCACTAACTGTGGGAGTGAACATGTGTAGAAAGATGATAAATTTAGTTTCTGTGACCCCACAACTGTAACAAGGTACTGGGAGCCTGTAGCAGAGCCCTTACTCTGGTCTTATTGGGATCCTGTCCCTGATGATTTGATAGGCATTGTGGGCTTTCTGAGTGTGAGGAGTACAATATTCACCATGGAGGAATCCTTTGTCCCCTTGGCTTGAGAAGTTTTTTTAAGAAAATACTATAGCTTCAAAGACCCCAGTGCTCCTTGTTTTTCCTCTTTTCGGAACTCAGGACCTTGTGCTTGCCAGGCAGGCACTTATTCCACTGAGCTATCTCCCCATTCCTCTTTTCTTTTTGGCTTATAATCTAAGCTGTACCTAAATGCTGGGCCTTTGGAGGTAGTTTTCAGAGGTGACTGGTCAGATTGATGTCAGTGGGTCCTAGCTGTATGTCTTTTTACCAGGCTATCCCTAGGAGCATTGTGTCTGTGTTGGCTGTGGCACGGACTCATGGGCACTTGCTTTTCTTCCAGAAATGTTCGATAAGCAGCAGGCAAACACCATCTTCTGGAGTCCCCAGGGGCAGTTTGTTGTGCTAGCCGGTCTGAGGAGGTGAGTGCCGGTGAATCTGCCAGCTGCAGCCATAGTCTGGCCAGGCTCTGGCTGGGAGGATGGGACATTGTCTTTCCTTTGTATGTCCACATAGGTCTGAGACTTGGGTGAGGAATTTTGAATGCTCTTATAGGTACTTAAGAGGATAGGCAGATATCCCTCTGCTTAGAAAAGGCCTTGCTGGCTCTACTCCTGGAAAACCCTGAGTCTTCTACCAGGATAACGATTTGACTAGACAGCCGTGTGACTGTTGTTACCTCTGATTGGTAGAAAGATGAGAACTTAGTGTCTCCCTCTGTTGTTCTGGTTTAAAGTGGAGCCATTCAGCACTGTCTCTTGAGTTCCTTGCTCTGTTACAGGCTCACTGTTGTCATTTTGAAGGCCTGGTTAGCTTCCTGTGATACTTATTTAGTAATCACAATGCAAGGAGCCTTATGTACCCTGTCTGTGTAGTAGTCCCAGTCTCAAACCTTCATTCCAAGAATATTACCACGATGGTTTCCATATAAACTGCAGTTGAGGCAGAGGTTTGGCTGCTGTGAGCCCAGAGCAGCCAGTTTGGTGCTCCCAGTGGGGACGTGGAAGATTTGAGTGCTTGCTGTTTCCACAGCATGAATGGAGCCCTGGCGTTCGTTGACACCTCAGACTGCACTGTCATGAACATTGCAGAGCACTACATGGCCTCTGATGTCGAATGGGATCCCACTGGACGCTATGTGGTCACCTCTGTGTCCTGGTGGAGCCATAAGGTAAGGTAGAAGACCCAAATAGCTGTGGCAGCAGAACCCAACTGGCCGTGTGGGTTGGTGGTGGTGTGCTGGACCCTCAGGGAAAGGGGCCAGGCCTTCTCCCAGCCCCGCCCTGGCTGGCAGGGAGTGTTGGTGTTCCTTTTCTGACTTCCAAGGAGCAGCAGTTGATTTCACAGCAAGGGAGGAAGAAGGTGTTAACAGCTGTACTGGGGCTGGTGAGATGGCTCAGTGGTCTAAAGCACCTACTTGAAACAAGCTTGTCAAAGCACAGGGACCGTGGTTCGATCCCCCAGCACCACATGCCAGCCAGCCCCGCCCCCTGGTGGGCTGAGCTGGCCACACACACACACAATAAATAAATGTAATAAATAAAAATAAATAAATAATTAAAAAAAAAAACAGCTGTACTAGTTCATCCCCCTAGAACCTGTGAGGGCACGTAGAGTGATTGTTTAGTGAAACTGAGTTTTCAGGAACACTTTGCTGATAGCCTGGGAATAGCATCTTCAATGGGGTTATTTTTGGATTGTGTCCTTTCTTGCTTACTTTTACTTGCTTTCTTGCTTTGTGTGTTTTTATTTTTACTATGGATGGTTATGGTTTGTTTGGGGGGCTGGTTTTTGTGATACTGGGGATTGAACCCAGAGCCTTTGCATTGAGTAACGTCTTTTAACTTTTTACTTTGAGATAGGGTCTTGATAAGTTGCCTGGGCTGTTCGCTGCTCTCTGTCAAGTGCCCAGAGCACCCTTTCACAGATACAGTGGCTGCTGTTGTTGGCTCTGTTGGCAGCTAAGGCTTTGTCTTTGTCTTTGGATCTTTGTCTCATGTGACCTGATGGTTCAGGGTGCCCCGCTCTTTTGTAGGTGGACAATGCCTACTGGCTGTGGACATTCCAGGGACGCCTCCTGCAGAAGAATAACAAGGACCGCTTCTGCCAGCTGCTGTGGAGACCCCGGCCCCCGACACTGCTCAGCCAGGAGCAGATAAAGGTGTGGGCTCCTCTTCAGGCTCAGGGCGTGGAAGCTGTTGTACCAAACAGAAATGGTTGTGATTCGTTGTTACTGTAAGGGTGGTGACTAGGAAATGGAAGCAAGACATTGTAGAGCTCTTGACAATGTGCAGGTGGGCAAGGGGAGAAGAGTAGTTTCAAGATAGTCTGGATGACCGTGAGGTGGTACCAGAAGTCTCTCATAGATTGGGGCTGGCATACAGCCTTGGGGACTCATGCAGATGTGACTGTGGGAGAGTTGGCTGGTGGTACCGGGTCAGAGTGAAGAGGAGAGTGTGAATCCCAGGACAGTTGCTTCGTGTAGTGAACTCAGAAGCAAGAGCCAACAGGACTGTGTTCAGAAATCTTCAAATTGCTGAGGACAGTGACTCTGACTAAAAGTTGTGTTTGTGGTTCTTGCTCTGAATGTTAATCCCAAGTAACTTGTCTTTGATTCAGCAAATTAAAAAGGATCTGAAGAAATACTCGAAAATCTTTGAACAGAAGGATCGTTTGAGCCAGTCCAAAGCCTCAAAGGTGAGCTTGTTCTGGGAGCTGCTAAAGGCAGCTGCTGTCCCAGGCATGACACAGGCAGGCTGTTGTGGGCTAGTGAGAAGAGCGAAACTTTCCCAGCACCTGCATGTTCTGCTACGTTGGGGTGGACCAGCAGGCTCTGGCACCTGGAACAAATGGCCTGATTGGCTCTATTGGTTGGTGGCTGCTTTTCAGTTACATAGATGATAGTGGTAGTGGGATATTAGAGGAGAAACCTGGGAACAAATATATCCCACTATTCTGGCCTGAGATTATTGAACCTAAGACCTTTGCACTGAGGTGCATTCTTCAGCCTTCATATAGACAATATGTTGCCAAGGCTGAGCTTGAGCTTGTAGTCCTCCTGCCTCAGCCTCCCCAAGTATTGGAATTATAGTTCTGTTCTGTAATGCCTCTGGACTTTGTCCATAGGAACTTGTGGAAAGGCGGAGAACCATGATGGAAGACTTCCGGAAATACCGGAAGATGGCTCAGGAGCGCTACATGGAGCAGAAGAATGAGCGTCTGGAGCTGAGAGGAGGTAACTGCCAGGTTCTGAGGCAGTGACAGAGGAGTGGTGCCCTATGCTGTGGGCCAGTGCTAACAGCACAGCCTGGGTCTGCTGCTGCCCGCCCTGTTGGTGAGGATCCACCTGAGAGTCAGCCTTGCTCTCTCACTTCTCAGGGGTGGACACAGATGAGCTGGACAGCAATGTGGATGACTGGGAGGAGGAGACCATTGAGTTCTTTGTCACAGAGGAGATCATTCCCCTTGGGAACCAGGAGTGACCAGAGCACTGTGGTGAGAGGCAAACTCCCTTCACAGGAGCGCCTGTGGTGATTCTCGCGGCTTCACCTGCCCCATGAAGTAGCTGTGAAGAACAGGAGTGCAGCTTTAGGGCTGCAGGGCTGGTGCAGTCGTGTGTGTGGAGTGACAAGGATGTGCAGAGCCACTCTTAGGGGTCAGGAGGTAGCACTGGCAGATAAGCAAGTGATGGGTTATGAAGGGACATGGCTGAGGAGACCTTGGCAGTTGATATGAAGTGCCAGGCGGGTTGCCTCACTCTAGGGGGCTTTGCTAGGGTACATCCTTCGTGTACCCTCCAGGAAGGAGGGTGGACACAACAGCTGTGACTCCCTGTGCTAGCTGTGACTAGCCAGCCAGTTCTGAGGTGGAAGCACAGCACTGTGCATGTAGGGGTTCTGAGGAATGGTGAGGGGCAGGGCTAAACCTAAGCCATGTGGGCAGAGGGAGCTCAAACACTGCCTGGTCTCTGTCCTGGGCCAGTATGTCAGGGGCTTGCAGCTGGCTCCACACTGGGGGTCATTGGGGTCCTTGAGACTGAAGCAGGTCTCCCACCTGCCAGCCTCGTAGTGCCATGACTGTGGAGCCTGCTTCTGGGCAGGCAGTGGAGCTCTTGCTGTGGGTCCTCTGCGCAGCAGGATACAAACAGTGATTTGTGTTTCAGGTCACCATGCTGGGCCTGGCGCCGAGGCCCTCCTGCAGAAAGCCTGCACACCTGGGTTTTTACCTGTGCTTTCTTTCACTCTGGACTGTGAACGCACCTGGGATCCTTCCATCATGACACGATTTTGTGCCTTTAACCCCTGGTGTCCGCAGTGGGCAGTTTTAGGCACTGCTTTCACTTTCTGCTGTTTGGATGTCAGCACCGCCATGATTGCACCTGGACTCCAGCTGCAGTGCTCCTGTGGCTGCTCTCTTGCTGTGGTGGTGTTTACAGGGGTCGCCTCAGCCAAGCGGTGGGTTTCTGTGTTCGAGGACTTGGCCCTGCGTGGGCCTGTGTTGGGTGGATCCTGGAGACCAGCAGGAGGTGCTCACCAGGTGCCCAGGAAGCACTGCCCTCACCTGCCCTTCTGGATGGCAGGTCCTCTTGGCAGGCTGACCGTGGAAATAAAGCAAACCTGTATGAACAAGCTGTCTTTCTCCTTTGTTTGCACATAGATTCGTGGCCTTGATCCTGGTGCCTGTTCCCTCCCCAGTGGTAAGGGTCTTTGGTCAGCCTGGGCATGGCACCTTTTGTCTCTTGGCATACATAGTGCCCTATAGGGACCCTCGTGGTAGCCAGCTTGGGGAACCTGCTCCTGCTCTGCCGTCTCTTCTGGCCACAAGTTAGTCCACTGGGTCCAAAGTGGAATTCCTTGCATTTTTTTTTTTTTTTTTTTTTGAGGAACCCCCTTTCTTTTCCCTTGTTGAAAACTTTCTAACTTTGCAGTTAGCAAGGTGGAAAGTTCGTGGTGGGGGTGTCAGTGTAGGCGCTGTTGTCCTGAGTTAGCTTTTCCCCGGGAAGGGCATGTACAGCCTCTGCTTTGGCTCAGTCCTGCCCACAGTGCTGCTGCTGTCTGCCCCGTGAGTTTGGTTTCCCCATTGCCCTGCCCTATATCTCATGGTGCTGGAAGCACAGAAGGGGCACTGAGGATCTGCACCCAAGGCCTGCTGGAATTCCCAGGGCTGTCTGGTCTCAGGGCAGGGCCAGCCCAGTGTGGCCCCTGGGATGCTGTGCTGATGTCCTTGGGATGAGGCTGTGCACTGGGCTCAGCAGGGCCTCCCTCCTGACTGGTTCTCGAGAGTGGGACACTTGGTGCTTTTCCTTTCCCTAGGTCTTCCGCTCTGGGTTCCTCTGATTCTGTTGCTGTTGGGGTCCTGGCATTTGGCCCATCCCATCCCCCTCAGCACACGTTTTATAGCATTCTTGGCCATTGCTATGTTCTTTAAATGTGCTGTTTTTCCAACTTTATGGCAGTGAAAAAAAGACAATTTATCACTTTAACAGATTTTTGAATAGCTTTCAAAAGTTTTTCACTGTTCTAAAATCAATTGTAATTGTTTTACATGATTTGTAAATAAAAGAATTTCTGAAACATTGGTGCTTGCTCTCTTCTGCAATAGAGGTGGACTTCCAGGGCAGCTTCCTGCAGGAAGGTCTTGACCTAGCCTGTGCCTGGCTCTTGGGCAGGAGGGTGGGTGTCCCAGGATTCAGGCCTTGGGTGGGCCCAGGCTTCCCTGCAGGGCCAGTCTCCTGGGGGCCTGGCAAGAGTTTGGGAACCCCAGATCTCCCAGTCCTCCCTTTCTCAGGGAAGTTTCTCAGGAAAGGGCCCAGCAGACACCTTCTGTCCCTTGGTGCAAACCCACTGGGGCAATGTGGACAGTACAGCAGGGTGGGGGTAGCAACAACTTTTGGAGGTCCACCATTGATCTGGACACCAAGAAAGAAGAGCGTGACCAAGCATGGTGCTCACTTCATGGAGTTAAGTGTCCAGTTAGGTTCCCAAAGGAAGAGGCTGAGGCCTTCCTGTTGGGCAAGAGCCTGCAGGTTTAGTAACCTTGGGTGAGTCTGACCCCACTCTCTTTGCAGCTGTAGTTACAAGCTTTGGCAGTGGGCTCAGGTCCGGGCTTCCTGGACCTTGTCAAAATGCAAAAGCATTACAGGCACCACCCTGGTTCCTTGCACCCTTGTTAACGTCATGCCTAGCTGGATAGATTCTTGGGGCAGAGCCTTCAGGGGTACAGTGGAAAGAGCCCAGCCGCAAAAACACCTGATGGATCCTTAATCAGGTCATGAGTGGAAAAGACTAGAGAAAGACTCGGAAATTACATCTAAATAAAGAAGTCGTCTTAAGGTTTCTTTGAAAGCCATTTGGAAAAATGAAATTACAAGATGATTTGACATTTGTAGTTGCTGTTCCCTCGAATGGGAAAGCCGTAAGGTCAATGGAACCTGAAATGGCAAAATGGCTTCAGGGGTAGATAATGTCTCAGGTGACCCTGTGGCTAGCTACCCCTCTGGGACTCAAGGTGGGAGAAGGGGCTCTATACTGCAAAGAAAAGATTTAGCCCTTCTGCGGGGCAGGTGGCAAGTGGGCTCAGCTCTGCACAGGGAGGCCTGTGGTACCCAGGTCACCATGGCATTGGCTAAGTGCACAGGCTGGAAGCTCCTGGCCAAGGCTGTCCTGGGCAAATGAGATCAGGAGGTCTGCTCCTCTGCCTGGGCCCACTCACCATGAGTGGGTTGTCCTGACTGCAGAGAGGGTTAGAGGTGACACCAGGTTTGTAAACAAGCTCTCAATGGCCCTGGCTTCCCCCTCCCCAAGGACTCTGCTGATGTCATGGGGCGGGGCGAGGTGAGCTGAGATAGATCTCCTTGCCTCCACCTCTGCCAGGGAAGCAGAAACACCAGCCAGTGTTGCAGGGAGCTGTCCTGGTTGGTGTCATGCCCTCCCAAAGTACAACTGGCCTCTCCCCAGCCCGGGGCAGCCCGGCCTTCAGGGAGATGGAGCCCAAAGACCAACAGCTCATGGTAAGTGCCCCTCCTGCCCAGTATTCCCTGCCCAGTGCCCTCAGGGCAGGTCCTCTGTCCATTGGCCGTCCCTTGCTGTGACCCAGTAACACCCTGTCCCCTCCTCACCCCATGCCCTGTGAGCCCCCCGCCTCAGGAGCTTCAGTTTCTGTACCAGGACCTCAATGGGGGCAGACACTTACTGCTGTGTCACTCGGCTCCTGGCTGATCTTTGGGTGAGGTAGGGACTTGCCCCTCTCTGTAGTCCAATTGGAGACCAGTGTGAGAGGCTACAGATCATATAGCATCCAACCCCTGGGGTCTCTCTGGGCTCCCTTAATAAAGGGAAGCCAGATAATACGATAGTCTATAGTTTTCCTCTTGGTAGACAATGTCTTCCCAAAGTGCTCTCTGCTGGCCTGAAGAGCTGAGCTTGGTGTACATTCTTTCTGGTGGTCATTACTGACAAGGTAGTAAGTTCCCTCTGCAGCTGTGTGGCCTGGGATAAGTTACCTTACCTGTCTGTGTCTCAGTTTCCTGTGTGTTCAGTGAAGGTGACGCAGTGGCTTGTGTTCCTCAAAGCATTTCCTGGGGGTCGTGAGCAACTTACTGCAAGTGTTGAGGAGCTAGGACAGAACCAGGGGTTGCTCAGCGTTGACCCTTCACTGCTCCCCCAAGAGAAAAAGCAAGGCAGAGCTTTAGGGGCTTAGGGAGAGGGACTGTCGAGGAAGAATGCCTGTGCACGGGTTGCTCATGTCCTACCTACAGGTGGCGCTTCGGATCCGCCCACTCAGTGAGGCTGAACTGGAGGAAGGAGCCACCATCATCGCCCACAAAGTAGGGGACCAGGTGAGGTGGAGCCAGGGGACCTGTGCAGGTGGAGCAGCTGTGAAGCCCAGTGGCTATCCATGCTTTTCTCATTACCAAACCCTCTGATGTGGGTGGAGCCAGGACGATGCCCACCACCCTGCTGCTGTGATGTAGGAAGGCATAGTAGGACCCTGGTGCAGAGCAGGGACATGGAGAACCATGCAGGAGCTGGATCTGGATCTACTGCAGAGCCCCACGTGATTCCTTCAAGCTGCTGGCAGCCAGGAAAGCACTTGCCCTTGGCTGTCACTTGCAGGAATAAATGCAAGATCTGGGGGCAGGGCATGCTCCATGGGTTGGATTTCCCACTTTGTCTTCCATGCGTGCAAGTGAAATGTGACTCTGGGGAGGATGTTTATGTTCAAGGGTAGAAGACCCAGGAAGCTGGTAGACAGAGATCCCTGTGACTGCTGCCAGGGATCGGAGTACCCAGTCCTTATCTGATAAGTCAGTCAGAAGACAACACAGATGGGACAACTTGGGAGGGACAGCACCAGGGGAGGGGCAGGACCAAGGCTGTGGAAAACTAAGCCAAGGGAGCCAGACAGCGGTTGGGCTGAGGGAGCCAAAAGTTTTTCAGGAAAGGACTCAGCTCTGGAGCAGGGGGCTAACCCAGGCACACTGAGTGCTGCTCTGCCAAAATTCATGTGCGACATGGAGATGGTGCTGTCATTACCTGGCGGCATCAAGTAAGGAGCCCTGGAGACCTGACAGAAATGCAGCTCATGTGGCCTGTGTTCCAACAGGGTGGTGCACTGCAAAGATGAGGCCAGCGTCCTGTAGGAAGCCAGCTCAGTCTTCAGAACAGCAGAGTGTGTTTTGCATCACACAGATTCACTGTACAGCTCACACTGCTAGTGACATACCCACACCCATAAGCCCTCATATCCCCCAACCTGGCCCCTGGCAGCCACCAGTCTACTTTCTAACTGGATTCTGGGTGTTTCATATCAGTGAAACCCCACAATATGTGGCCTTTTGTGTGTAGCTTCTATATAGCTGTTGCTACGGAGGCTTGTCTGTGTTGTGGCATATTCACATTTTCCTTTAACTTTTTAAACTTAAAGTGACTTCAGGCCAATTAACTACAAAGTTGCAAGAACACGATAGGCTTCCCACATTCCTGTGCCTGGATTGCCCGGATGTGGACATTGTACTGTAACTGTGCCTTACTGTAACCTGACATAACCCTTCACCTGCATAATGATTCCTTTCTCCCCAACCCTTTAAAAAGATTTTTTTTGTTTTTTGAGACGAGATCTCACTAAGTCAGTATATTGCCCAGACTGGGCTCTCACTTTCAATCCTCCTGCCTCAGCCTCCTACAGTGCTGGGATTATAGAGCACTGCTACCGAATCTGGCTTTAATAATTTCTTTTTAACATAAGAAAGCAGTAATTTTTTTAATTTTATTATTATTTTTTTTTTACCTAATACCCAAGGCAGCTGATAAATTTTTGAGCACCCAGGGTTCAGGGGCTGTCCTATTCACCTGTCTCAGTCCCTTCACAGTGGATTCTACGAGCACTGCCTTTTTACAGAGGAGAAAACGGAGGCTTTTTAAAACCGAATGACCTGTCCAAGGCCTTCTGTCTGGTAAGGCAGAGAGCCAGGCTGGGAAACCAGGCCTTAGGGTTCCATATCCATGGTGTGGTCATCAGCTCCACAGGCCCCTCCATGGCCCTCTGAGTTGGAGACCAGTCCACTTTCTCCTGCAGCACTGGCTGGCCCACGGGCACACATGGAGCTGCCCCTGTGTCGTCTCATCCTCTAGTCCTCCTGGCTTGGAAGGAGAAGGAAAGCACAGAGTCAGCTTACATCATGGAACAAGAACTGGCCAGCAGCCAGGGGCAGCCCTGGAGACCTGGGTACAGCCTGCCACTGACTCCCCAAGAACCTCTCCAGACTCTGGCCCCTTAGGACCCCAGTTTCCAAAGCTCTGAGTAAAGGGGACCAGCTGGTGGCCAGATGGCATGCTGTTGGTGCCATCCTGCTATGTTCCCCAACTCTGTGGTCCTCACAGGGGCCCATGGTCCCTGAGTTACCACCAGGCAGGGTGTATTGTGGTCTAGATGCCCCCGATTCCCTAGCAAGGACTCCTTTGAGCATTCTGCCCCCCAGAGAGCCTCCTACACTTCGCTTCATAATTACTTATTTCAGTGGGATGGGAGACGCCCCAGGCTCTGAGCAACAAAGCCACGCTGGAGGGTTTTCCAGAATCCCTTTAGTTTTCCTGCCTGTGCGTAGGCTGTCCCCTTCCCCCTGAGAATCCTCAGGGCTGCTGTGTGAGGTGAGCACAGCAGTGGGCGGCCAGCCCAGCACCCACAGCCTACAATGCTCCTCATCCCCTGCCTCCTCTGTTCAGGACAGGGTTTGTCACCTGGGCCCTGGGCCCTGGGGGAGCTGTTACTGAAGCTGGCCTGCTGTGCCAGGCAGGGTTGTTCCAGTTGCCCTCCTGGCCGGCTCTGGTTAGAGACATATGGGTGAGCTGTGAACATGGCAGCAGAGTATAGCAGGCTGGGGGGGTCTCACATTTGCTTTGGGGTACAGGAGTAGGACCTGCTGCCTGGCAGAAGGGGAGCGGAGGGGTGCTGGGTGGGTGGGCTCCAATGCAGAAGCTCACAGTCCCCTCACATCCAGGTCTTACTCTGGCCTGGTGCAACCTGGGGGCCAGAGTTTGTTGAGGGGGGTTCAGCACTCTTCTGTCCCCTCCTCAGGCAGTTGTGCTCATGGACCCTGGTGAGGACCCTGAGGACACCCTGCGCGCACACCGGTCCCGGGAGCGCACCTTCATCTTTGACAGAGTTTTTGACCACCACTCATCACAGGTACCAACTTGCCCCCCACACACACACACTTACTTGTGTCACCCACCTTCTCCCAGGGTCTGCATAAGGAAGAAGGAGGTGCAGGCTGGAAGCCTGACCAGGGGCCGGAATGGGAGGCTAGTGGACCTGAGTATGCGTCTGGGTCAGGACTCCACATCATTACACAGCACACAGTCCCCGCTTCTGCCCGAGCAAGCTGTTCTTCTCACATTGGGGTCCTAGTGTCATTGAGGGTAGGAGGAGTCAGTCACCAGCATTCATCCAGCAGAGGCCCTGGCATACCTTGTTCTAGAGGCCTTGAAGCAACCTTGTAGAATACACGGACGCAGAGCTCTACTCTACTGGTGAGGAAAAGCTGCCTGCCTGCCTGCCTGCCTGTGTGCCCACAGAGTCCTACCCAGGCCCATAGCCAGAGAGGCAGTGCCAGCTTTAGGCTCCCAGAGGAGTGGTAACTGCAGCAATTTCACGAGCAGGACCCAGAGAAGGTATCCAGGAAGTGGGGGCTGCTGCTGTCAGAGCCCTGAACCTGCATGCCTCATATACCCATCCTCATGGTGTCTCTCCTTGGACTCCCTGTGGGCAGGGAGCTCACCACCTACACATCCCCACTGCTAGATATTGTGGTCTTGTACCACAGCTTGTGAGCCCAGATTGCCCCTGGTGTTCAAGTCCCAGCTTTGTCCCATAAAGAGGGTACATGATAGCCAGATGTGGTGGCACATGTCTGTAGTCCCAACTACCCAGAAGGCTGAAGCAAGATGATTGCAAATTCAAGGCCAAACTGGGTAGATTCGTGAGATCTTATCTAAAAATTAATTTTTTAAAAAAGACCAAGGTTGTAGCTCAGTGGTGAAGGCTTGTCTAGTCTGAGTGACACCCTGAGGCCATCTCTAGTACTACAAGAAAAAAGAGAAATTGTACTCTTCATAAGACTCCCATGGGCCAGGAAGATGGCTCAGGAGAATAAGCGCAAAGCACCTGCAAGCCATTGAGACTGGGCGTGGTAGTGCACACCTATAATCCCAGCTCTTGGGAGGTTGTAAACAGGCGGATCACTAGGAGTCTGATCTAGTAGTGAGACCCTGAACACCCTGTAGACCCTTCCCTAAAAAATACAAATAAAATAAAATTTTAAAAAAGACTCCCAAGGCACTGCTAATTCCACAAAACTTGGGTCCTTTTCAGCCTCTCAACGCCTGCAGAAAAGCCTTGGGAGAGGACCCCTTGTGCCCAGTGCTAGGGCATGTCAGGCCTCCTGGTGGCAGCTCTGATGTGCCTTTGTGTTTAACTCTGGAAACCAGCCTCAAGTTTACCATCTTATACACAAAGCTCTGCAGAGAGACTATGTGCTCAAAGTAGCCCAGCGACAGGACTGGGATGTGACCCCAGAGTTCCTAACACCGAGCCCTGTCCTCTGCGTGCCATGCATATGCAGGGGGAACACTACATTTTCCACAACCACACAGTCCCCTTCAAGCAGACAACCTGCCAACTCAGGCTGGACGTCCTTTGACTGTTTGTCTGTCTGTCTGCAGGAAGACGTGTACTCTGCCACCATCCAGCATTTGGTAGAGGGTGTCATTTGTGGATACAATGCAACAGTGTTTGCCTACGGCCCCTCAGGTATCTTACAGCACAGTGTCCCCCGGAGGGAATTGGGTTGGTGGCAGAGGAACTTTAACCACACAGGAGCTTTCATGGCAGGCGCTGACTTCCTCTCAGCTGCTCTGAGAGGTGGGTGGGATGACCTCTGCTCAGAGATGAGAACTAAGTCCAGAGATACAATGACTTCCACAAGATCCTGGTATGATTCTGGATTTCATCCCAAGCCTGCACTCTGCTACTCGTGAGAAGCACAGATTTCTTCTCCGAGTAGGAGTTGAGTTCAGTCAACATTTACAGATCTAAGCTACTTCTCCCATTGAAGTCCAACCAAAGAGGATCAGAGCCAGATAGGTCCAGCCCTAGTCCTGCCATTGCACAGGCAGGGAGACAGGAGGGAGGCAGATGGTCAGAGTCACAGTGTGTGCCCATTTTACTCTTTCATCACATGTGTCAGCGAGTTCTAGTACATGCCAAACTCAGAAGGAAAGAGAGGCTGGGTGCTCACCTTTATGGCGTAGAGGATGGGGGGTGAGGTGCCCCTGTAGAGAGGCACTTTTTGCCTATTGAGATAAGTTAATTGTCTTATTACAAAACAACACATTTGAGCCCATCTCAGGAGCCCACACCTCCTGCAGGTGCAGGGAAGACCCACACCATGCTGGGTATGGATGCAGAGCCTGGCATCTATCTGCAGACCCTCACTGACCTCTTCCAGGCCATTGAGGAGACCCGGGACAACATGGACTACAGTGTGTCCATGTCTTACTTTGAGGTGAGCTTGCCTACCTGCCTCTACTGCCTTGTCTGCAAAATGGGTGCAACAGCCAGAGACACAAGTATGTGTGTGAGGTCCTAGCCCTGCATGTTACCCACACGCTGACAGCTTGTGTAAAGCCTCTGCCCTGGTTTCTCCAGCAATTGAAGCTCCAGTGGTATGGAAGTCCTTACAAGGGACTCTTCCCACCATACCTTCTCTGTTCCAATCTTTCTGTTCCACTCCAGATTTATAATGAAGTTATCCGGGACCTCCTGAACCCATCCTCTGGGTTTCTAGACCTGAGAGAAGATTCTAGGGGCAGCATCCAGATTGCTGGCATCACAGAGGTCTCCACATTGAATGCCCAAGAGGTGAGGGTCAGCCACACCCTGCAGCTCACAAAGTTCTGGCTCAACTTTGCTGAGCAGAAGCCAACACACAGCTCTACAGTGGGATCCAGCAGTGGGATTTGAGCTCAGTGACAGGTGATCATCTCTATCATGACCACCTCTGGGCTAGTACTCAGGGAAGACATCACTAATGGACCAACCCCATACCTTCCTCCCAGGCTACCTGCTACAGGCTAGGTCTATGTCCACCTGCCACCCTGACCTAATGCTCACTCCTTCAGCAAGGGACAGCTCCAGGCACATCCACAGCTCCATCTTCTCTCTGCCTCTAGTCTGTGTGCCAGCCCACATTTGACACACACTCGGGGTGGGCCTCCTCCTGCCCAGGAAGTTCATGTGGCTCCTTCTCACCTCCAGAGTCAGCACGGACTGACTTCTCAGTGCTCAACCCTCACCCCTGCACATGGCCATGCTGGTCCAGCTCCATTGTGAGCAGCCCTTTGTGTCCCACTGTGGGCTGTCTGGAGATGCCTCCTTCTGTTCTCAGTCATCTCTCCACATGTACCTCGAAATTCTGGCATGGTGATGTACACAGCGGGTGCTCAGCAAGGGCTCCCTGGCCTGAGATCCACAGCTGCCTGCCTGGCAGATGGCTTTCACCCCCTAGCCAACTTTAGCAGCTCTGTAGCTGCCTGGAACCTGGGGCTGTTCTGGGCTCTGTGGAGCAGAGATTGGGGATCCACTGGTGATGTCTGCTGTGGGTGGAGGATGGAAAGAGTCAGTACAGGGGTCAGGAATCTGCCGCTTCTACTTGGCCACATGTGACTGAGCTTTGAATCACTCCCTACTGTCAACCACCAA
The DNA here is from genome assembly GCF_000260255.1 of Octodon degus. Lineage (NCBI taxonomy): Eukaryota > Metazoa > Chordata > Mammalia > Rodentia > Octodontidae > Octodon > Octodon degus. The sequence goes on along the minus strand of NW_004524607.1, from coordinate 15,906,930 downwards.
CTGCCCCCATCTGGTGGGGTGCTTAGAGCACCACCGCTCCTCTTTCAGGGTGTTTCTTGAACACACACCTGGCTGCTCCAACACCCCAATTACCCCCTTCTGCCTCTGTCCTCAGATCATGCAGCTCCTCACCAGGGGCAACCGGCAACGCACACAGGAGCCCACGGCCACCAACAAGACGTCCTCACGTTCCCATGCAGTGCTGCAGGTGACAGTGCACCAGCGGCGGCGTGGCCGAGACCTGGCAGAGGAAGTGCATCTTGGCAGGCTTTTCATGGTGGACCTGGCTGGCTCAGAGCGTGCTTCCCAGGTGTGGCCCATCAGATGTCATTATGCCCACTCCCTTGGGACCTTGCTAGTCCATGTAGACTGGGCCTTCCATGCCTGTACAGCACCTGGCCCAGAAGAGGTGCTCACAGTGTGTTGCCCAACCCCCTCAGGGAGGCTCACCACCCCAGGCTTCTGTCTCTGTGTGTGGGTGTGGGGCTTCTTGGCTATGGCACCAGTGGCCTGAGCACTTCTTGGGTGCAGGGACCTGGCCAAGGGCCAGGGACCAAGAAGGAGCTATGTCAGAACAAGGTCATGAGTAAGTGACATTGGTCACATTTCTCCAGCGTACCCAGCACTTAGCACTCACTAGCGCCATCCCAGGAGGGCAGCATTGTGCCCACTAGACAGTAGAGGGTGACTCAGGGTGATTTGGCAGTGCTTAGAGTCATGGAGGGCTGGGAAGTGGGCTCTAGGGAGCAAGCATACAGATGAAAAATAGGCTTGCAGGTAGGTCTTTGCCATCCTAGGATTGGCTGAACGGGGAGGGGAGCCCCTTCAGGAGGTCACAGCAGCAGAATGCAGAATATTGAAGACATGGTTGGTACATAGACAGCTGTGGGCACATCACTGAGCAGCTAAACACCGTGGCGGAAACTGCGCTGGCCGTGGGCAGTGCTGTGCTCAGGAAGCGGTGGAGACCAGACTGGCCTCACCAGGGCTTGGTGCCAGGGGAGAGCACCAAAAATGATCTGGGTCCGAGGCCCCTGCTCTCACCTTCTTCCACTTGCTGTGTGGCTTTGGGCAAGCAGTCCTGCTCTCTAGGCCTTGGAGTTTGAGCTGTGTATATTCAGTGACCTAGTGCTATCTTGGGGGTCTACTTGGCTCTCATAGAAAATGTCTTGCAAAAAGAGTTTGTTTTGTGTGTGTGTGTGTGTGTGTGTGTGTGTGTGTGTGTGTGTGTGAATGTGAGTGTGTGTTATGAGAATCGAACTCGGGACCTTGTGCTTACCTTGTACTTATGCCACTGAGCCATATCCCCAGGCCCAAGAATTTGTTCTGAGCACAAGTTCTCCAAAAAGATCTCTCCTGATACAGACCCGCAATACAGGAATGGCTACCCCTGGCTTGGTCACTCCAGCAGCCTGGGTCCTGCCTGGCAGCAGCTAGTGTCTGCAGCCTGCTTATGTGCCCTCTCTGTACACAGTCTTGAGGACTGAACTTGGCCCTTTCCATTGAGGTACATCTGCTGCAGCCCTTATTAATTGATAGGTTCCAACTTGTGATTCTCCTGCCTCAGCCTCCTAGACTGCTCAGATTACAGGCAAAAGCTACCCTGCCTAGCCTGTGCTGACCTTTACCCATGCTGTCCTATGGCACCCTCCCATAGCTCCTCAAAGCATGATTAGGAAATCAGGAGGTGGAGACAGCCTGGGAGATTTGTCTGCAATAAGCATGTGCCAATAGGCTCTAAAACCTCATCTTTAAAAAGAAAGCTTTAGGGCTGGTGAGATGGCTCAGTGGTCTAAAGCACCTACTTAGAACAAGCTTAGCAAAGTGCAGGGACCGTGGTTCAATCCCCAGCACCACATGCCAGCCAGCACTGCCCCCTGGTGGGCTGAGCTGGCCACACACACACACACACACACACACACACACACACACACAAATAAATAAAATTAAAAAAAAAAAAAAGAAAGCTTTAGTAATTCTTGTGTGTGTTTGTTTGTTTGGTATTGGGAATTGAACTCAGGACCTTGCACTTACCAGGTAGGCGCTATGCTGCTGAGCTATATCTCCAGCCCTTGGCAATTCTTGTATGATTTTGAACATAATAAAATACAGAAAATTTGGAAGATGTAGAGAAGCCAAAGGAGGAAAATATAGGCCCATCCCTGCCATTGTCACCATGCTGCGGCAGCAGCTTGGGTTTTGGGTTTTGTCCACCTGCTCGGGCCTGCAGGAGCATCGTCCACCTCTTTGTTGGCACTTGTGGGTGGTCGGGCACTGCTGCGGCCAGGCACCTCTGCAGGTGTGCAGGTTCTGAGGACCCAGGCCCAGCAAGGGACAGGCTATGCCCTCACAGAGCCTGTGTTTCGTGGCCTGGGGGTGAGGCATGCTGAGTGTGTGAAGAGTCAGAGGTCAGCGGGACAGTGGGGAAAGCTCAGAAGGCCAGGGTTCTCCCAGGCAGACCCCCACTCTGCCAGGCTCTGGCTAGGGCTCCCAGGAAACCTAATGGACAGCACAGGCTACTATGGGAACAGGGTGCAGTGGTTATGGGGTGGGAATAGGTCCCCTGTGCTTAGATGGCCTTCCCCACAGACTCAGAACCGTGGCAAGAGGATGAAGGAGGGCGCGCACATCAACCGCTCCCTGCTGGCGCTGGGCAACTGCATCAATGCACTCAGCGAGAAGGGCGGTCGCGCGCAGTATGTCAACTTCCGGGACAGCAAGCTCACACGCCTGCTGAAGGTGAGCACTCAGCCTCGCCAGGTGTGGGAGGAAGTTCCAGACATGAGTCTCGGGAACTTCCAGAGGAACCTCTTAGGGACAAGGGGACACCACAGAGGCCATTTCTGGTCACAAACTTTCTCCACCTCTACGCGGCTGAGTATGATCCAGCTTTGCTCACATCCCACAGTGACAGGGAGCCTGCTGCCTCCTTGAGGCTTCCAGGCCCTTTATAAGGGCTCTGATGTGAGAAATTTTTTCTTTATACTGAGCTAAATATTGTCACTTTGTTCTACAACACGGAGAGATACAAATAAATAAAGGCAAAGCAGTAGTTAAATGTCCCTGTAAACTCTACTTCTTGGTGTAATCTGCTCTTATCAGAGCAGAAGGCAGAGTGGCCTAGAATGGGTCCCACATCATCAGAAAGGTCGCCTCCTGGAGTACTAGCCCCAGCTTCCCGGCATCAACTGTCCTTCTTAGGATTGGTTCTGGGTGGGCCTGGTGGTAGCCAGGGGAGGGCTGACACTCTGGGCAGCTGCTGTCACCCCAGCTCAGCACTTCCACCCAAGTAGGACGCCCTGGGAGGAAACAGCCATACCGTGATGATTGCCCACATCAGCCCAGCCAGCAGCAGCTTCGAAGAGTCACGAACCACACTGCTCTATGCATACAGGGCTAAAAACATCAAGACGAGGGTAAGGTGTCCAGGCTGGGCGGGAACGGGTGATCATCCTGCCTCAGCCTTCCAGAATGCTGGGATTAGAGGCATGTATTGCTGTGCCTGATTTCTCCTTCTTTGTTTCTTTCTTCTTTTTTTGCATAAGGACTTGGCTTTGGATTTAGGGGCCACCTTCATCTAACATGTTCTCATTTTGTGGTCCTTCATTACATCCACGAAGACCATTTTCCCCAATAAGTTCACATTCCCAGGCCTAGGGTGGGGTCATGGTCACCTCTTTCTATGGGACAGATGAGGTTGTGAACTCTGCATGTGGTTGAATCCATTTCATTCTCACAGAAGCTCTCAGAGGTGGATCCTGTTACCATCCCCACCTTACAGGGAGGGATAAAGCAACTTCTCCCACCTCCTGCAGCTAGCAGAGGGAGCCAGAGGCCTGATGCAACTGCCATGCTGTTTGTCTACACAACTTCCTTTAGTCCAAAGGCTGTCTCTCAGGTCTGAGGTTTCTGTGAGATGGTGTATGTTACGGCTTAGCAGAGTGGCTGGCACATAGTTATCGGTCAGCAGATGACAGGAATTGCCATGATTATTTTTCAGTACTGAAAATTGAACCCAGAACCTTCACACTGAGCTGTAGCCCCAGTTCCTTTTTGAGAAAGGGTCTTGCTAAGTTGCTAAATTGCCCAGACTGAGCTTGAACTTGCGATCCTCCTACCTCAGCCTCCTGCAGTGCTGGGATTAGATGTGTGCACTACTTTGCCTGGTGTCATCATTTGTTAAACCCACAAGGAGCCCTTCCTAGTGCCTGGCTCTGAGCTGAGCATCAGCAGTTGAAGCAGAGAGGCAGCTCCAGGGCAGAGAGGAGACGGTGTTTTCTTGTACTCACACAGTGAGTGGTCTGTGCTTGGGAGCAGAACCCTGGGCTGCTAGAGGGAAACAGCAGAGACTGATTTAGAAGGCCTTGTGATCAGCAGAGGTCAAGGGAGGCCTCAGGTCAAGGAGGTGACATGGAAGCTGAGGCCAGGGGATGAGCGTGTGGTGTACAGGTAGAGGCGACTGCGCAGCAGCTGCTCGGCTTACGGTACACACACGCCATGACTGCTTTCACCCACTGGGGAGAAACAGCAGTCGGATGCTCAGGAGACTGCAGCCAGAATGTTCCAGAACACCCCAAGGGCCCACCCCCAGGCTGGGACCAGCAAGATGGGACACACCCTCCTATGTGACAGAGGGCAAAGTGGGGCCAGTATGCAGACAGATGATCTCCAGATGGGAGGAAGAGGAGCTACATGCTGAGGATGGTGGCACATACCTGTAGTCCAAATACTCAGGAGGCTGAGGCAGGACAATCACTAGAACTCAGGAATCTGAAGCCAGCCTTGGCAGTGTAGCAAGACCCTATCTCAAAAAAAAAAAAAAAAAAAAAAAAAAAGTATCTATAACCTGGAACCTCCCTACACAATTAAAACACAGACCATGTACCTCTGTAGACACATGGATGTATACAGTATTGTTTGGGAGGACGTAGAAAGACACACATCAAAATGATAGGAGGAATAACTGATGGAGGGACTTTTAAATAATTCTCTATGGATTATTTGAATGTTTTACTGCAGTGCCAAATTTACCATTTTAGTCATTTTAAGTGCACTGAGAAATGATAATAAGCACATTCAAATTGTTCTACAACCATCCCTGTCACCATTCACAACTCTTTTCTCTTCCCAAACTGACTCATTAACTTCTTGGGGTTAATCCCAGCCCCTCCCAGCTTGCTCCCACCATTCTGCTGTCATGGATTTGATGAGCCCAGGGACGCCATGTAGGCAGAATCATGCAGTATTTGCCTTTTTTGCCTGGCTTGCTTCACTGAGCCCTGAGTTCTTGACTCAAGGTTCACCCAAGTTACAGCACAAATCAGAATGGCTTTCTATGTGTATGTGTGTGCGTGCGTGCGTGCGTGTGTGTGTGTGTGTGTGTGTGTGTGGAGTGAAGGCACTGGGGATTCAACTCAGGGCCTTTACATTGACTGGCATCTCCAGTGCTTTCTTAAATTTTTATTTTGCGACAAGCTCTCAGTAAGTCACTAAGTTGCCCAGGCTGGACTTGCACCTGTGATTCTCGTGCTTCAGCTTCCCAGAATTCTGGGATTATAGGTACACATTCCTATAAGCTTCCTTTTTAAGGCTGAATAGCACCGATTCCAAGTTTACAACATAAAACACCTCTGTACGCCGTCTCACACTCCTGTGAGGAGAAGCTCCATGGGGTTCAACTTGGGCATGAGCTCTCTCTTACCAGGTCAAGCGCAACCTGCTAAATGTCTCCTACCGCATTGCGCAATACACGGATGTCATCTCAGACCTACGCAGGGAGATTGAGCATCTCAAATCAAAAATTGAGAAGCAAGAGAAGAACAAAAGTGAACCTGGCATCCCGGATGTTCAAGGTAGGGCTGTGTGAGCCTGGTGTCTCCTGAAGGCCCTCATGGTTCTGTCACCCTCCCCAGGGCACTGTGGCCAATGTCTCTGTCTCACCACTTCTTCCATTCTGAGCATCTGCATTCAGAGAGTAATGTGGAAACCAGCAAGCCCCAAATACCTCTGTAGCTGAGGCTGAGGGCCAGCTGGGGTCACTGTTCAGACAAATTGTCTTCAGACACATGCTAGGGGTCACAGAAGCAAGTGGAAATTAAGTAGTGACAGCGTGGTGCCATTTATGAACATCTAAAGACCAACCCACAAAACCTCACCCACCTCTAGACACATACGTGCGTTAATAGAGGAGAAGGATGTGGGTGGTGCTGGGCAGAGATAGCCATTGCTACAGGAGGGGAGGTGTGGTCAGGTAAGCAAAGAGTGCTTTTAACTCTGGAAGTTTTCTTCAAGTTTTTGTAACAAAAATATATTCCCACGGTAGCTGTATAAATACTATTGTAGGGGCCAGGGAGATGGCTCAGTGGAATAAGCACTTCCCTGGCAAGTGCAAGGGCCTGAGTTCAATCCCCGGTTCTGCAAAAAAAAAAAAAAAAAAAAAAAAAAAAAAAAAAAAAAAAAAAAAAAAAAAAGAAAGAAAGAAAGAAAGAAAAAAAGAAGAAGAAAAGCAAAAAGAATAAAAATACCAAAAATGCTGTCTTAAAAAAAAAATACTATTGTACTTCATTGTCCAAGGGAGATCAGTTCCAGGCATCTTCAGGATACCCAAGTCCTTGGTTGTTCAAGTCCATATATAAAATGGAAGCATTTTTATAAAACCTGCACAACCCTCTTGTATACCTTTTATTTCTGTTTTTATTTGAGATAGGATCTCACTGTGTTATCCCGGCTGATGTTGAACTCCTGGGCTTCCCAAGATGGGAGAAATCCTCCTGCTTTAGCCTTCCAGGTAGCTGGACTGCAGGGGCAGCTACTGTACCCAGTTCCTGTTGTCTACTGGCTTTCTGCCTAGGCCCACGTTGGGAGACCATCTGTCTATACATTGGCCCCACCTCCCCCTCTGACACACAGGAGGGGATGCCTCAGTTTGCTCATCCCAATCCTGGGGTGGGTACTTGGCATTCTGGCCACAGCCTCCTGTGTACCTGAGTGCTGGACAACACAGAGTCTTAAGTGGCTGTTGGAGCCAGAGGTGAAGGGAACTCAAAAGGAGTGCATGATGCTTGGTGACAGGCTGGGTTACTGGGAACTTGGTGGAGGCAGTGGGGTGTTGCGGAAGACTACTACATTAGGTGATTAACAAGAAGTGTGGGCTTCCAAGAGCTCCCTGAAAGCTTGTAGATTTTTTGCAGTGCTGGAGTTTGACTCCAAGGCCTTGTACATAATAGAGAAGCATTCTAGTGAGCTACACTCCTGGCCCTCTTTATCTTATTTTAAGATGCTGTCTTGTAAATTTGCTCAGGCTGGCATCAAATTGGGGTTCTCTGAGTGGCTGGGATTTTAAGTGTATGCCACCTCACCTAGCCCAAAACTTTAATGGTTAGTGATAACTCATTCACCCAGACACACCACAATTTATTTCACCAGTCTGGACAGCTTGCTATGTAGAGAGAGGGGGCAGCTCATGTCCCCTGCCCCCGAATCAGACACTACAGGACAAACTGCAGGCCCATAGTGAGCTTCTTCCTGGGGTGAGAGGGCTTGGCCAAGCATGCGCAATGAGGCTTGGAGATGATTCCCAGAGCAGCACAAGCAAAAAACCATTGATTAATTACTGGTCAACTGTTAGGAATTTACCGCGAGGAGCAGACCACGGGTTTATTCTAGCTCTGTGGAGGTCATGGTCTAGCAGGAAAGGCAGATGTGAAGTACTCCTTACAAAATATTCCCCATTACAGACATGCAGAGGACTGTGACAGGGAAACCAGGGTGACATCAGAGCAGGAGGCAGAAAGACTCAAGGCTGTGGTAGGATTTCACTGAGAAGCTGAGGTCTAAGCTGAAGTGGCCAACTCAGCCTCACCCTCTGTGAATTCCTGAGACTCAAATGCGGGTGGCTCAGCCCCAAATCAGGCAAAGAGATGATTTGAATTCATCTACATCATCCACTCACTTATTTACCAGTTCAACCACCTATCCATCTACTCACCTACCCATCCATATACCCATCTACCTACCCACATCCCTGCCAACATATGCATCCATTCACACAAATACCCTCCATCTATCTAAACATGCACACATGCATCATGCTTCCATCCACTCATCCATCCATCTATCCATCCATCTAGTTATCCATCCATTCATCTACCCACCCATCTATCCCTCTACTCAGCCATTTATTCATTCTCCTACCCACCCATCAATTCATCCCTATATCCATCTATACATCCTCCCACCCACCTACCCACCATCCATCCATCCATCCATCCATCCATCCATCCTTCCATCCATTCACAGTCCCATCTCTCCACCATCTTTCATCCATCTTCACAGGAATAGTAAGTCCTGCAACACACTAGACCTCACTTGAGTGGGTGAACATGGGGTTCAGCTTGAGCTTAGCTGGCCCTGCCTCTGACATAACCCCCCACCTTGCCTACAGTCACAATTGCCCCCCACGATGCAGAAGAGGAAAGCCACCGGCAGATGAACAAGATCCGGGCACAACTCATCGGGGCCTTTAAAGAGCAGATGGAGATGCGGCACAGTCTGGTGGAGCTGGAGAATACCAACCTCGAACTGCACATGGACCTGTCCCGCCACCTGCTGACCATTGCAGAGTAAGTGTCCCTGCAGAGGCCACAAGGGAGCCTCTGTTCTTGCTCTGTTCGGCCACCTCTGCTCTCTGTGGGGCAAACCAGGACTCCTGTCCCCATTCTCTGGCTCCTCTGCTGCTGTAGTTAAGCTGAGCCAGGTGAGGAGATTTATATCTTGCTCTGGTCTGTCACAGGCTGGCATCCAGAGTCAGTTGGCAAGGATCAACGGTGCTCATGGGAGAGGACATTAAGGCTCAGAAGTGTGGGTTTGCCCATAGCTACGCATCTCTAGGCCACTGCTCCTTCTCCCTTTGCACCTCTGCTGCCTGTTCCTCTCTGCAGGTGGTAGAGAGACCATATCACAGTCATCAACCACACCAGACTGCCTTTGGGGAGGACAGGAAACTGTTAACCGTTGCCCCATAACAGCAGGTGGCTCTGCAACTGTCCTGGATGACCCAGAACACATGGGCACCCATTTATGAAACCCTTAAAACAGCACTGTTTTACCCATTTATTCTCCTTCACCCTCTGCTCCCAGTTCCCCAGCTCTACCCACAGTGACCCTCCTCCACCTTCCTTTCTTTTTCTCCTCCCTCCCCCAGTTACTCAAATAGCACAAGACTTACATTAGAAGAGTTCAAATTTTCAAAGCACACCCACGATCTGGGCCCTTTCCACCCCGCACCGCTGATTTGCTCTGACATTTCCAAGGTAGGGGTTCAATGGCATCCTCTCTTGCAGAGCCCCGGGGGCTGCAGTCATCCTCAGAGTCCCGGACCTATGCCTGTTATTGTCCCAGCTTTACAGTAAAGGAACTGGGGTACCATGGGACACTTTTACATAGCAGAGGCTATGGGCCGGGGAAAACTAATAGATATAGAGGTAGTAGATAGATATATTATAGATAGCTAGATAGAGAGTTTAAAGTTTATGTTTATAGTTGATAGTACATAGTTATATATATATATATATATATATATATATATATATATACATAGTTATACAGTGGTACCTTAGTTTACTGACTTGATTTGTTTTACATTTTGGGAGAAAGCGGCTGCATTTGTATTTGTGTGGGGAAGATGGCTGTGGTCATGTTTGTTTGTCACCCTATGAGGAGTTTAGGGACAGAAGCAAAATCTTGTCCAATGCTTTTGTCTGTGAACTGAATTATTTTGTGAGCTGAGGTGTTTCACTTCAGTTCACATAATAATTCAGTTCCTTTACAGTGGACAGAAGATCATAAGACCCAATTCTGTGTCACTGTTATGCTCACATCTATAAGGAGACCATCTGGGGTCAAGAAGGGCCCTGCAGCTAGGAGAGGCAGTGCGTGCCTATCATTTCAGCCCTCTAGGAGGCTGAGGCAGGAGCAGTGCAAGTTTGAGCTCAACCTGGGCAATTTAGTGACTTAGTGAGGCCATGTCTCAAAATTAAAAAAAAAAAAAAAGGGCTGGGGACATTGGTCAGTCTGAAGGCCCTGGGTTCAAACCCCAGTGTTTCCGGGGGGGGGGAAGGTGGGAGTTTCCTGAGACTGGAGGTGCCAGGAGCCCCCTGCTCTGGGCAAGGCTTGCACTGTGACACCCCCCCCCCCCGTTGTGGCTATAGCTGGGAGCAGGAGAAGAGCGACCTCCACATGCAGAGAGACCAGGGCGAGCTGGAGAAGGATGAGGAGCTGGCAGACACTGAGGGGGAGGATGCGCCCACAGAGCCACATGAGGTGGCTGTGGCTAGAGAAGAAGTCAACCTCCTGTTAGCAGAGCATCGGAAAACCTCAGCCCTCAAGGTGAGGGGCACAGTTCCAGTCAGAGGGTGGGACTAATTGCTCAAGGGCTTGTGATCGTTTGTGATCATCCTCCATGCAGGAGAGGCCAGTCAGGTCCACTTTCTAGACGAGAAAATGTTACCTCAGAAATGCTGGGTAAATTATCCCAGATCCCCAGAGAACAGGAGGTATTAGCTGAGACCTGACCTGGGTCTGACCTGGGTCTGACCTGGGCACATGGTATGGAGTCATGGCTCCCTAGGGGTCTTCAGACCAGTGAAAATAGGGCAGAGTTGGCACTGTGGGTGCCACTGAGACCCCCCCTGCCCACCTCACCTTCTGTGGCCAGAGCCTGGAATGGCAAAGACTTCAGTTCCTTCCGCTTGGCAATAAACCCTCACGTGAAACAAGCATGTTCCGGTTTGCAAAGTGATTCCAGGGACATCTTGCTCAGCCTTTGCTGGATTCTGGTTAAGCAAGTCCTAGGTGGACCTGGGGCCAGAAGAAGGCCACATCCAAGCTCTTTCTGGAGGAGGAAGGAAGTCTTCACAATTTTTCTTCCTGAGAATAGCTAGTTGTTTATGCGAGCAGTTTATGTAATCGCTGGTTACTTAATAGTCTCATTCAGAAAACGGCAGTGCTGGTGTGTGATGGAGACTTCAGGGGAAATGCCAGGAGTCTGGTGTTGCTGCGCCCTCAGTTAAACGCTTGCGGCTCTATTTCCAGGCAAAGGCGCACACTGTCTGATGATCTCATGTCATTAAAAGCAGGAGGCCCTTATTTCACTTAAAAGCTATGTAACCAAACCAAGGATGTCTTCATACTATTACATCTGATATCTGCCTGCAGCAATTGGGAGATTATGCAAGTTCACTTCAAAATTAAAAGTCAGACTTCCTCTGACCTTTATTTTCTTTTTTCCTGTGAACTTTACAAACAAGAAAAAATTCTTTTGCTTAAGCTAGTGCTGTGTACCAGCCAGATACTGTGACCTTGAGGACCCAGAATGGATGCTGATATGGATCACCTGGGGCTGGTGGGTTTGCTGATGAATGAGCCCTCAAAATGAAAAGATGAGCGAGCTCACTATCTGACGCAGTCAGGAGCAGTGCTTGCTGCGGTTCTGTGCGGTCCTCATGGCGCAGGCTAGCGAACGATAGGAGGGGCTGTTTGCTCAGCCAGGCAGTCAGGGGAGCTGAGCAGGGGCTGCATGGAAGCCTGAGGAGCAGGATCTTGGGTGGGTTGCTGAGCCAAGCCTCCTCAGCGGTCCCTGAGAGGCCGCAGATCAAGAAGGCAGTGGCCAGCACGTGGCCTTTGCAGTGTCCTGGAAGCTGTTTTCTGACCCATTGCTGAGGCCCAGATTCTAGGTTCACAAGACTCTGGGCCCAAGCTCTAATGGGTAGGGTTGTGTGGTGCGACGGTTGCTTTGGAGGCACCTTGAGCAGGCAGGATGTATGATCTCAGCAGGCACTAATTGAGGGTTTCTGGGAAGGTGTTTTAGAGGTGTGTTTGGCGTTTATAATCACTTGACCTTTAGTGCATCTAAGTCTACTTGCACCTATGTGTGCTCAGACCTGTCCATAAACAAGCATGTATCAGCCTGCATCCTCCCCGAGTGCCCGGTTTCCCCGCAGGCCGGCCTGGAGCAGCGGCTGGCCCACGCCAAGCAGAAGGCCTCACAGATGGAGACACTGCTGCCTGCCCAGGTGACCAGCAAGGACCAGCGAGAGGTGCTGCGGCTGCTGTGCAGGGCCCACGAGCTGGAGGTGGAGAACACGGAGCTGCGGGCCGACAGCCTGTGCCGCAAGACCCTGCTGTGCCAGAAGGACTTGGTGATCCAGCGCTGCCACCAGCACCGGCGGCTCTGTGAGCAGCTCATCCGGGGGCAGCAGCAGTTGATGCAGGGTGAGGCCAGCCCGCTGGGGGCTCTGGTTTAGGTTATTAGGAAGTGGAAGCTGTGCCTAGGGTCAGAAAACACTGGACAAGCCAGGCATGATGCTGCTGCTCACCCGTGGTCTGACACTCTGCAGGAGGATCACAATGTCAAGTCTGCCTGGATAACTTAGCAACTTAGTGAGAATTTGTCTCAAAATTAAAAAATAGAAAAAGGAATGGGGATGTTGCTCCATGGTAGACTACCCTTTGGTCCGGTACCACAAAACAAACAAATACACAGCGCTGCCTAGTCCTCAGTGGCACAGAGGAGACACCAGTCTAATTCCTTTCTGGCCCCGCCTACTGTGAGCAGCTTCCTGTGTGTCCTCCCCAGATGGCCCGTGCAGCGAGACAGCAGCTGGGCGATTGTCTCACAGCCCATCCGGCTGCGTTCTCTCACTCACCTGGAAGTGTTCTATAAGGATGAGTGAAATCTGCCTCTCAAGAGAAGCACGTGTGTGTGTGTGTGTGTGTGTGTGTGTGTGTAACAATACTGAGTATTGAATCTAGGGCTTTAACACATCCTCATCACCTTCTCACTTTTTATTTTTATTTTTATTTATTTTATTTTTTTAATTTTTTTTTTTTTATTTATTTGTGTGTGTGTGTGGCCAGCTCAGCCCACCAGGGGGCGGGGCTGGCTGGCATGTGGTGCTGGGGGATTGAACCGCGGTCCCTGTGCTTTGCTAAGCTTGTTCTAAGTAGGTGCTTTAGACCACTGAGCCATCTCACCAGCCCCACCTTCTCACTTTTTAAAAAAGCTAATAGAGATTCATGCTAAATTACTAGTTTGCCCAGGCTGGGCTTGAATTTGTAATCCTCCTGCCTCAGCCTCCCACAGTAGCCAGGATTATGGTGGTACGCCCACTACACCCAGCTTCTTTTCTAGCTTTTGTTTTGACAGAACTTCAAACTCACAGGAAAGTTTCCAGAATAGTATGGAGAATCCCTCTAGACTCCCACGTAGCAACATTTTCACTTTTTTTTTTTTTTTTAACATATTTAGTACAGGATATACAGGGTCTCACTACACAGATTGGACTTGTAGTGATGCTTCCTGTTTTTCAGCCTCCCAAACTCTGGGATTACAGGTATGTGCCACCACACCCAGTCTCATTCGTGCGCACAGAGATTGAACCCCTGGTCCCTGTGTCTGCCTAAGCAGATGCTTTAATCCACTGAGCTCTCTGGCCAGCCCTAACATTTTCATTTTATATTACATTTTTTGATCTCTTTCTTTCTCTCCTAAACCTGGTTTTAAATCCTTAAATATATTAAGATATATTTTCTAAAAATAAGTGTATTTTCTCATGTGAGGACAGGATACCAACACTGCTACAATACCGATTTGTGACTGTCTTTCAACCTTGCCTTTTGACCCATTAGTTCCCTAAGCCAAAAAACAGTCCTAACCACTCAGGCTAGTCAGGGTTTGTTTTGTACTTGGGGTTAAACTCCAGACTTAAACTACACCTACAGTCCATTTTCATTTTTTTGAGACAGAGTCTTGCTGAACTGCCCAGGCTGGAAATGAACCTGTGATCCTCCTGCCTTAGCTTCTCAGGGTGTTGGAATTACAGGTGTGTGGATGAGAAAAGGCATTAACAATTTATATCAGCAATAAAGGGTGTCTTAGAAAGGAAAACAGAGTCCCTGTAATCCACTCCCTGCCTATATGCAATCAAATTTTGTCAGAGCTATAACTAGGCTGTTTTTCAATTTCCTCCTTTAATGTTTTTCACTGAGGTAAGAATTACATAACAGGAGGAATTGCAAATGAAAACTACATTAAGAGTCCATCGAATCTCAGTCAGAACAGCTGCCCTTAAGAACACAAAAATATATTATGTGGTGGTGAGGATGTAGGGAAAAAGGAAGGCTTCAGGGCCAACCAGATATCTCAGTGGATTAAAACACCTGCTTAGGCAGATGCAGGGACCAGGATTTGGTCCCTGGTGTGCCATGCATTGAGACAGATTGAGACTGGTCATGGTGGTGTGTCCCTGTAATCCCAGCGCTTGGGAGGCTGAGAACAGAAGAATCACTACAAGTCTGATCTGTGTAGTGAGACCCTGTGGACTCTGTACTAAATACATTTTTTTAAAAAAAGGAAGGCTTCTCCCCTGATGGTAGGAATGTAAGCTAGTGCAGCCACTGTGGAAATTAGTATGGAGCTCCTCAAAAAAACTATCTATAGGCTACCATTTGGTCTAGCCTACTTCTCGATGATAAATGCTTCCCAAATTGAAGTCATCACTCTATAGAGATAAACCCATGTTTATTGTGGTACTATTCACAATAGCTAAGCTATAGGACTAGCCTTGGTTCCTGAAAACAGATGAATGGATAAAGAAAATGTAATACAGCCAGGTATTGTGGCACACATCTATAACCCCAGGATTTGGGAGGCTGAGATGGAAGGATCACCAAGAATTCTGGGCCATTGTGGGGCTACATTATGAGCTCAAATGCAGTCTAGAGCTTATAGTGAGGTTTTATGTTTAAAAACCAAAATAAGGGCTGGTGAGATGGCTCAGTGGTCT
>NW_004524607.1:15890126-15891541 GCF_000260255.1 Octodon degus | reverse complement strand
AGAGCACTGGCCTGAAAGTAGAAGGAAGACTACTCTTAGACAAGAGGAAGGGAATAAGGAGAGTGGTGGAGGGGCGTGAGGGACACTAATGGGGGAGTGGTTATAATCAAAACATGTCATATGCATGTAGGAAATTACCACATTGAAACCGAATAGTCTGTAAGATAAATAAGCACTAATAAAACATATTAAAATTATATAACACAAAATTCACCACTTTATATATTTCAAAGTGACCGACTCTGTGGCATTTCATGTCTCCCCACCACAGTCAGCCACCTCCTGTGTCTGGTCCTGCAGCACCCCAGTGACCCAGATGCTCTGCCCCACTCACAGAGCCTCCGCACTGTCCCCACCCCAGGTCCTGGGAGCCCCCAGGGCACATTCTGCCTCTCGAATTTACCTGTCCTGGATGCTTCACAAAAATGGAGCCACTCGGTGCATGATCTTTTGTGCTTGACTTCTTTCGCTTAGTGTAATATTTTTTAGATTCCTTCATGTCATAGCCTGCGTGGGAATATCACACCTTTTCATGGCTGAATTGCAACTCTGCTGTGTGCATTGACCATTTTGCTCTCTGTTGGTCTGTTCAGGTGCATCTGGAGTGCTTCTGTCTTTTGGTGATTTTGAATAATGTTGCTAAGAACATTTGTGGACAAATTTTGCTTGTTGGTTGTTTTCCAGACAGTCTTTGCTATGTAATTCAGACTGGCCTTGAACTCACTATGTAACCCAGGTGGCGATCCTCCTGCTTCAGCTTCCTAAGTGTTGCTGGGATTATAGGCATCAGCCATCTGGCCTGGCCGGTATTTTTTGTTTGTTTGTTTGTTTTTACCTTGTTTTCAATTCTTTTGGAGTTTAAAGAATGGTTCTTTAACTTTTATCTAAAATTTTATCTGTCCCTTATTAGAATCATTAATAACATTTTATGATTCAAAGGCAATACATAAACAACAGACAAATTTTAAGTTTGGATTGTGGGTATAGCTTAGTAGCAGACCACTTGTTTAGCATGTGTAGGTTCAAACTCCAGTGTTGAAAAAATAATTTTTTAATTAAAAATAGATGAAACCATAGGAGAATACACTAAAACCTCTTCAATGAGGTAGGAGTTCTTGCCTCCTCAAAGCAATGGTACTGTCTTTTTAACAAGTGATGGTCATTTGCCTAGTAAATAAAAAAAAAAACAAAAATGGGGAGGGGGCACAACCTGACCGCGCTCTAACCCCTGCTTTCCTTACTCCACAGACAGTGGCATCCAGGTACCAGAGGCCCTAGAGAGACAGTACCAGCTATATTTCCGGGAGCTAGGTGAGGGCACGCTGGACCGCTTGCTGCTACTGCACTCTGGGATGGCCAGTTCGCTGCAGGTGAGTCTGAGCAGCCATGAACACCATTGTGTGGCATTGGTCATC
>NW_004524607.1:15860321-15888521 GCF_000260255.1 Octodon degus | reverse complement strand
AGAATGTATGCAGTGTGTTAATTATTAAAACTGTCCTACCAATTTGATTTGAAACTGTCTCATTGCTATTTGTTTATCATTAAAATTATGGTGAAAAAGTTTAAAAAATTAAGCAAAAAAAAGATTTAAAAAATAATAATTAAACCTTTGCCATGTTTTTTCATCATATCCTGTATCTCCTTTGAGTTCTTCCTTTCTATTCTTTGGAGTAGAGAGTGGAAGTGGAATTGCTGGCTCGTACAGTAATTCTGTGTCTAGCCTTTTGAGGCCCTACAGACTTCCAGGACCTGACTCCAGGTGTTCCTTCATGCCCCATGCGATGGTCCCTGGCACCCCCTGAGCAGCAGCACTTCCGTCTGTCTCCATGGTGGGGGCTCGAGCGAGGGAGCTGCCTCGCTGCCTCGCTGGCCTCTTCCACTTGGTGGTGGCTCCAGGGAGGGCAGCTACCTTCCCGTGACCCCTCAGAGACCTTCTGCTTGATGATATCTCTTACCTGCATCCCTGCTGGCCTTGCCGGCCTTGTCTGTCTGGTCCCAGGATGCTTCTATTCTGAATACTTCATCTCTGCTGGAGGCCAGCCGAGCTCAACATGAGGACAGGAAAAGCCTCCCATGGGGCCTCCAATCTGAGCTACCCCCACTGCTTTTGGAGAGAGATAGGTAAGCCAGGCAAGGCCTTGCTAGGGACTGAGAACCTCTGGGAGCCTAGATGTATCTACTTCCTCTTTAGTGAAGTGAATCTAAACACACCTGTAATCCCAGCACTCAAGAGGCTGGGGCAGGAGAGTTGCTGTGAGTTCAAGGCATTCTGAACTACACAGTAAGATCCTATCTTTTAAAAAAAGAAAGAAAAAGAAAAGGCTGGGGATGTTGCTCAATGTGAAGGCCCTGGGTTCAAACCCCAGTGCTTCCTCCAAGAAACCAAACTCTCCTAGGTGTGGTGATGCATGCCTATAATCCCAGCTACTCAGAAAGCTGAGGCTGGAGGATCACAAATTTGGTGCTGTGGGGAAGCATGACAAGAGACAGGAGGTCAGAGGAGGGTCAGAGAGAGACCTTGATTCTGATGCCTTCATGGAGGAGTCTCGTTTTCCAGGTCCCAACACATGTCCTGTGTGCAGTGCTTGCCTGTGTCCATGTGTCATGTGTCATGCATACATGTATGCATGTGCGTGTGAACACAGTGGCCCTGCCCTGGTCCAGGTTGGATGCCTCTCTGACCCTGACACCCCATGTGTGAGTTCACTGTCAGCTCCACCCTGAGAGCACAGTGCTCAGGAAGGGCTGTGGGACCACTGAGTCAGCCCAGTCTGACTCCGCTCCCTGGAAGGAAGTTGGCTCCACCTTCCTGTCCAGAGCCAGACCTGCAGCTGCAGCCTGGTTGTGCTCAGATCTCAGTCTGAACTCACTGCGGCTGTGCACAGTGCTCAGGGACACTGTCTGCAGCTGAGGTGCCGGGGTGCACAGAGTCAGTCTCTGGGCCGGCATCTCACTGGGGTTTCATTGTATGAGTGTGTTGCTAGCTCAGTCTCCACCCCTGACCCCAAAAGTCTGTCTGGCCCAGTGCCCTAACCCTCTGGTCCCCAAACTAGGTCTCTCCAGGGGCCACCAGGAGTCAACTCACCAAGATAACAAGGAGCGTGCAGAGCACCTGCCCTGATGCTGGTCAACCCCTAGCCCTGTTGGTCTAAGCATTGTAGCCATCAGGGGTGGTCCTTACACCTCTTGCCCATAGGGCACATGGCTTCCCCTAGATGGAGAAGGTGCAGGGCCCCCTGCCAGACCAGCGTACCCTTGGTCCTCAACACAGGCCTGGCCATGATAGGTGACCAGGAGCATGACTGAGGCCACTCCCCTGCCCGAATGTGGGGGCACAGCCTCCGTGGCTGGAGCGGCACAGAAGCCCAGGTTCAGACCTTGACAAAAGATTGCCGGGCCCTGACAGTAGCCCTCTGGGCCTTCTGCTTCATCTGCAGTGATGGTAACAAGTCATCAAAAGTCACGCCGTCGAGAAAGCCAGGCAGGCAGGACTCTCTCCTTCCTCCGCCACCGCTTCGCACCCTGCTGACTCCTCCCATGCTTGAGGTTGGTGTGCTTCTTGCCAGGGTACCATCAAACCCAGTCAGAGCTGCATGCATAGGGTGAGGGGCTTCTAGAGGGAGGGCTTCCCCAAAGCCCCTCACAATGGTAGCAGCCACCGGCAGGAGGTGAGTGCTTTACTGGAAAGGAACAGGTGAGTGCCTGTGTTAAAAACCCTTGTAGGGGACCGGGGAGATGGCTCAGTAGAATAAGTGCTTCCCTGGCAAGTGCAAAGGCCTGAGTTCAATCCCCAGTTATGAAAAAACAAACAAACAAACAAACAAACAAACAAATGAAACCCTTGTAGGTTCCAGTGGCCTCCTTCTAGCCTCTCGCTGGAAGGTGTTGGCACTTTGGGGCTTAGGACCTCCTCCAATGAGCATGCAATCTCCCTTTCAATGGGGACCAGGTGCTCAGAGGGAGGTAGGATGCAAATGGGTGGGCTTGGGTGGAGGAGGAGGCTGTGTTTAGTAACTGGTCCTTTTCTGTGAACTGTCACAAGGAAGCCCACAGGCCGGCTGGGCATAGCTCATAGAGGAGCGCTTGCCTGGAATATGTGTGAGGCTTGGGTTGGGGCCACAGCACCTTTTTTTTTTTTGGTGGAACTGGGGATTGAACTCAGGCCCTTGTGCTTGCCAGGCAAGTGCTTATTCTACTGAGCCACCTCCCCAGCCCCAGCACCATTTTTTAAAAAGAAAGAAACTGTTAATGGTCTTCTTGCTCCATTGGCACACTAAGCAGGCTGCAGACTTTCTAGCCCCACGGGCAGCCGAGGGAGGTGCTCTGCCATGCAGAGGGTGGGGGACTCATGCCCAGGAGAATCTTTGGCCCTGGAGTGACCCTGGGTGCTGTGATCCTGACCTCAAGTCACTGTCTCTGGGTCTGCTCCAGACAACAGTGATGCCCTGGGGCCCCAGGGACAGCCAGGGACCTCTGACCATTCCCTTTGGTACTGATTTCCTGCAGAAGCCGAGCACCCTGACTATGAAGAGCCTCATAAGCAAGCTGAACCCCCCCGCTGGTCTGGAGCTGGGTGCCCATTGGCCGATGGGGGAGGCTGGAAGCCCAGCCCTGAGTGTCCAGGCCCTCAAGGAGATGGCCCTCGGCACCAAGAGCATCGCCCGCATTGCAGCCAGCCGGCGCTCCAAGGCACAGGACCAGGAGGGCAGTAGCAGCCGCTCCTCCCGTCACCTTCTGGAGGAGGCAGCCCTGGACTCTAGGAACCCAAAGCCCAGTGCCACCCCAGACCTCAGCCCTGCACAGAAAACATGGCCCCCTGCCAGCCCCAGCAGGGACCGCTCCATGGAAAGGAAGGCCAGGAGGAAGCGGTCACCCTCTATCGCCTGCAGCGTACAACCGGTGGGTGGAGGTCAACCACTTGCCTGGTCTACTTCTCAGGCTTCTCAGGTTCCATGAAGTTAGAATCCCCCCAGATGCAGTACTGTAAGATGTTTGCTTTGCTCAGGTATGATTTTGTAAATTTCCATCTGGTTTTATTTGTTTCTTACATGCTAGGTAAGCACTCTTCCACTAAGCCACATTCCAGCCTACTATTTAGGTTTAATGTTAGTTTTTTGTAGTACTAGGGATTGAACCCAGAGCCTTTGCACTGAACTATGTCCCAAGCCCTTCTCAGTTTTTGAGACAGGGTTTCACTAAGTTGTCCAGGCTGCATTTAGACTTGCAATCCTCCTGCCTCAGCTTTCCAGAGAGCTGGGATTGCAGATGTGTGCAACCATGCACAACCAGTATTTGTATTTTAACTTAAGGAACTGTACATTACCTGTTTCCAGAACATAGCAGTTACATCACCGGAGAGAGTTGGGTTGTTAGATGATGCCACCGTCTCTCTCTGCCTCGCAGGGCCAGGTCCAGGGCCTACCACCCAGGCCTCCTACCACCCAGGCCTCCGTCCACATTTGTACAGAGAGATGATACAGCAGACCAATGACTTCAGATGTCTGTTGACTTGCTACCTTGGGGATTTCTGTTTCCCATGCACTTGCCACGTTGGGGATTTCTGTTTCAAGGGCCACTTAGGATAACCAATGTCCTCAGCCTCGCTATAAGACTATCACCTCCTCTTTGCATTGCTTGCTTGGGTTACTGTACCACGTGACCCACAGAAAAGCTCAGCAGAATCCCAAGGCTGGGAGGCAGCTCAGGGATGAGAGCTTGCGGAGCAGACGCACAAATGCCCAGGAAACTGTGGGACTGAGCAGCACAGTATAGAATGGCCTGTGGGCCCAGGCTCCCAGGGAATGGACTTGTCCTTGGCAGGCTTTCTTTCTCACTGCTCGCTTGGTGATTCAACAAGTGGGTGCATAGCCAGCAGTGAGGGTCTGGCAGGGCTTTGTCCTCTGCCAACCAGAGCCCCATGGGGTGGGGCACAGGGTGCCCACTGGCTCGACAATGACCCAAACAGAAGGGAGGACAACAGCAGGAGTGCAGTGAGGGCCTGTTGTGCACATTGTCCCAAGAGACAGAGCTCTGTGCTTGCTTCTTTGGGGTGCGGAACTCAAAGTGTAAATAAACGCCAGAATGTAAAATAGATATTGAGGGCTGGCCAAGTAGCTCAGCAGATTAAAGTGTCTTCAAGCAGGCATGGGGGCCGGGCTTCAATTCCCAGGCCTGCTGTGCATGCCCACCGGGCCCCGGGGCACACTGAGACAGTGGCTAAGACTGGGCATGGTGGCGCATGCCTGTAATTCCAACTCTTGGGAGGTTGTAAACAGGCAGATCACTACAAGTCCAATCTAGTAATGCGACCCTGAACACCCTGTAGACCCTTCCCTAAAATACAAAAAAAAAAAAAAAATTAGATATTGAGAAATGGAAAGAAAATGTTCAAATGGGAAGGGAAGCAAGGGAGGAGGAGGAGGAAAGGAAGGAAGGACAAGGGAAGTAAGAGAACAGGAGAAAAATGGAAACAAAGGGAAAAGAGGGCTTGAAGGGAGGGGAAGGGAATGGGAAAAAAAGAAAAACAGAAGGAAGATATATCACGTGCAGGTACAAACTCCCTACAATGAATGTGATCATTATGTATATCTAAAAATGAGCCCCTCAGCGCCTCTCTTCATGTAGACACACAGAGAGAAAGAGAGGGCTCTGTCCCCAGGAAGTGGCTCATGGAGTTTTGGTCTGGCAGGTCCCTAGATCCATGGCTGAGGCAGCAATGGAAGCCCAGGAGAGCTGATGTTTCAGTTTAAGGCAGGAGGAAGCCTGTGGTCCAGCTGAAGGTTGTGAGCCAGGAGGAACTCTTTCCTATTTGAGGGAAGGCCTGCCTTTCTGTTCTGCTCAGACCTTCACCTGGTTGGACGAGGCCCACCCATGTAATGGGACTGCCTGCTTTTTAATGTTACACTCGCCCCAGACAAACCCAGGTCCCTGGGTATGCCGTGGCCCAGCAGGTTGACACATAATTAACCATCACACTAGGATTAGAAGGAAGCTCCTTCCATTAGAGGAACTTGATGAAGGGAAAAAGGGGGACACAGCCGGGATGGCATTCTTTCATGTATTCCTCCCTGGGAACTGAAGGGAGGGCCAGCAGAAACCCCGTGCATTCACACAGAACAGGGCGGGCCCTCCCTCCATCCTTCAGTGCTTGCCCCGACCTTCCACCCCTCTCGTTCCACTGCTCACACCCGCCCTGCTGTGTCTGTTTTCCCTGTAGGTGACAGAGAAAGCTGCCCTCTCTGTGGAACATTTGGCAGAGAGTCAGACCTCAAAGTCATCAGGAAAGGGCTTTTTCCCAGCTGTCCTTGCAGCCTCCAAGAGGAAACCCACCCTCAGTGTTCACACAGGTACAGGATCAGGGAAGAAAATAGCATGTTTTTTTCTGTGTCTTTGTTTTTTTGGAGGGGGGCATCTTATAGGGATTGACTCCAGCATATTTTTTAATCCAATATATTTACACTGAGCTACATCTCACCTCTTTTTATTTTTATTATTTATTTATTTATTTTGGTAGACCGGGGATTGAACTCAGGCCCTTGCACTTGCCAGGGAAGCGCTTATTCCACTGAGCCATCTCCCCGGCCCCTTTTATTTTTATTTTGAGATAGGAATTGCTGAGTCAGCACGTTGCTAGCACTGGGCCAAACTTGCAATCCTCCTGCCTCAGCTTCCCAGAGTGCTGGGATGACTTACAGGTGTGCAACACCTGAATCCAGAGTTGTGCTTTCTTCTGCATGTGAATTTGGAACACATGCTAGTTTAGGCCAGCGGTGGCAAAGCTATGGCACGCATGCGCCAGTGGAGGGTTTACACCACTGAAAGCTCTGGAAGGTTCACCGTTGCTGGTCTTAGCTGTTATCACCTGTCTGTACCTCGGGCCTTCTTAGGGCAGAGAGAGTGGGCTGAGGCTACTGGCATCGTGGGGAAAGGCACTTGAAGGGTGCCCGGATTTGCCACTGGTTTGCTGGGCATGGCAGTGGCGCTCAGGCTGGTGACTGGTGTCCTGCATACAGTTAGCTACCTCCGTATGCACCATTCCCAGCCCTGAAGGTGTGCTCAGGGCAGGTCTGAGTGGTGACCTCTTAGGTACAGTTAGTACAGAAAGGAAACCAGGCATGGTAGTCCAGGCTGGCTACTACAGCACTCTGAGAGGCTGGGGCAGGAGGATCAAAAGTTTGAACCCTGCCTGGGCAACCTAGGGACTGAGCAAGATCCTGTCTCAAAAAAAAAAAAAAAAAAAAATTAAAATTAGGGCTGGGGATGTAGCTCAGTGAGAAGGGCCTGGGTTCAATCTCCAGGACCACAAAAAGAGAACAAAAGTAGGTGTTCAGTGTGAACATTTTGTCATATAGATCCAAATTATAAATAAGAAAAAAAACCCAAAACATGCCACCATGCTGAAATAGCCACCAAGGATGATGTCCTCTGTGGACTTCTGCCATCACCACCATTTCAGGACACCAGCCACGCCCTTGTGGTCACTGTCACAAAGCCACAGCAGAGCCGGTGGTCACCTGCAGAGGGTGCCCACAATGCCTGCCACAGGGAGAACCCACATCGAGAGGTGCCTTCGAAATGGCAACATGGTGATCCCGTAACTCCTGACCGTTGCCTAGATTCTGTATTTTTAAAATTTTATTTATTTATTTATTTATTTATTGGAACCGGGGATTGAACTCAGGGCCTTGCACTTGCCAGGGAAGCGCTTATTCTACTGAGCCATCTCCATGGCCCCTTAGATTCTGTATTTTTAAAAGGATTTCATTTTTCCAGTATAGTAGTTCACTTTTATCCCACTTATACAAGTGTCAGCTATCAGCTCCTGCAGACGGGAAGGAAACAGACAAGCCAGTCCTCCCTATGGATCACGGGTGTGCCAGCTTGCACAGCTGCTCGCCTGGTGGTGCCACCCCTTGCTGAGCATGTACCGCGTGCAAGCCAGACTGGAGGGGGCAGTGACCTCCCCAGGTCGCACCGGTTCCAGTAGCACGGCCAGGTGGGTACCCTGGAGCCTTCCCTCTGTGCCTGGCACAGCATAATGAAGGCTTGCAGGTGGCTGGGGGAGGCCAGAGAGCCCCTTCCCTGGTGAGCTGAGCATGCATCTCCCCAGCAAGCTGCAGTCACCCTCGTCCCAGGCCTGCAGGGCTGAGCTCTTCAGGGACAGTGCACTGGGAATGGGGCAAAGCCTGGAAGGAGGACGGAGTGCAGAAGTGTGACTAGAGGTCGGACACCTAGGAGGCCTCTCTGAGGAGTGACTGCTGAGCAGAGGAAGAGGTCACTGAGCGAGATGGGAGAGAACCACATCCCTCTCCACTACTCCCTCCCCTTGCTTGCTTTAAAAATAAATGTTCTGGGGGGCCTGGGAGATGGCTCAGTAGGATAAGCGCTTGACTGGCAAATGCAAGGATCTGAGTTCAATCCCCGGTTCCGCCAAAAAAAGAAAAGAAATAAAATAAAATAAATAAATTTTCTAGGATGTGATGGTGCACCCATAATCCCGGAACTTGAGAAGCTAAGGCAGAAGGATCGCCATGAGTTAGAGGCCAGCCTGGACTACATAGTGAGTTCAAGGATAGCCTCAAATACATGGCAAAGCCCTGTCACCAAAACCTCACAATAGATAAATAAATATTGCTTTCTTCCAGTCCTAGGGCCTTCAGACTAAATTTTATCCCCTATCCTTTTTTATTTTTTTGAGACAAGGTGTTGCTTAGTTGTCCAGGCTGGCTTGTGATCCTCTTGCCTCAGCCTTTCAAAGTGCTGAGATTACAAACATGTGCCACCATGGCTGAGCCCTAGCTTCCCCTCTGCTTGAGAAGTCCTCTTCATGGCCATGAAATGGGCAGCTGAGAGCAAGGAGGGATGAAAGAAAGAAGTTTAGTTAGTGCTGGAGAAGGAAAAATGAACCAGGATGGGGCTGAGAGGAACCAAAAAAACATTGCAGGAGTTCACACAAAACATAATCCTCTTAAGGGCCGGGGAGATGGCTCAGTGGAATAAGCGCTTCCCTGGCAAGCACAAGGGCCTGAGTTCAATCCCCAGTTCCGCAAAAAAAAAAACCAACCAACCAAACAAGCAAAAAAAAAAAAAACCCATAATCCTCTGGCCAGGTGCCATAACACACGCCTGTAATGCCAGCACTCAGAAGGCTGAGGCAGGAACATCATGAATTTGAGGCTAGCCTGGCAACCCTGTTGCAAAAACCCAAATGCACAGATAAATGAATGAGTGAAATAAGGAAAATAAACCTCCAGGGCTGGGGAAAGCCCGTGAGGGAGTTAGGTAGGGAGCCCAATACATACTAGACTTTAATTTATTTCCGTGACTCATTGGATGGTTCTTAAAAATAGCGTTCTCTTAGGGCCGCCCAGATAGCTCAGCAGACTAAAGTGCCTACTTAGGCATAGCACAGTGGCCAGGGTTCAATCCCCAGCATGCCATGTTGGCCCTGCCCCTGGGGTGCGCTGAGACAGCAATGGAGACTGGGTGTGGTGGCGTATGCCTGTAATCCCAGCGCTTGGGAGGCTGAAA
The DNA here is from genome assembly GCF_000260255.1 of Octodon degus. Taxonomy (NCBI): domain Eukaryota; kingdom Metazoa; phylum Chordata; class Mammalia; order Rodentia; family Octodontidae; genus Octodon; species Octodon degus. The sequence continues at coordinate 15,879,453 of NW_004524607.1, read as the reverse complement.
ACAGGAGGATCACCACGAGTCCGATCTGTGTAGTGAGACCCTGTAGACCCTGTACTAAATACAAAAAATAAATAAATAACATCCTCCTGTCTCTGCTCTTGCTGTGCAGATGTTCCCGAGGTCAGCTTCGCCTTCCCCAGCCCCACGTGGCAGGGCAGTGCAGGCCCCAGTGGGGCACCCCTCCTGCCACGAGACATCAGAGGTCAGTGCTACCCCTGTTGTGCCCATGGCGGTCCTGTGGCTCGCACCCTCCCAGCCTCTGGGGTGGGGAGAATCCAGGGCAGAGGCAGAGCGGCACACCATCAAAGCCCAGGGCCCTGAGCATGTTGATGGGCCAGGCACAGCCTGGGAGGGGTGCAGGGCAGAGGGGAATGCTACGTCAGAGGGTGATGGGGGCGATGAGGAGGGTCCTCCAGGGCCTTGTCCCTATCACACCTGGCAGAGCTGCTGGGTGCAGCCACGAGAGGGTGAATGGGGCTTCAGAAGAGCCCTGGGGACCAACCTGGCACTGCCAGAGCATTAAACCTACACCAGACCCCGAGGGAAGGAAGGAAAGTCCCCAGAAACCCAGCCAGGGGCCCTCAAGTCTTTGGGGAAGGAAGGTCCTGTGGGTCTGGCGTCCAAGGGCAAGTGCCTTAGCTGGGGTGCTGGTTTTGCTTGAGTCTGCCTGGCCCACAGACAAGTGTCCTGTCTGTCACAGGGGCTGCAGACAGCGGAGGCCAACACCACAGCCCACTGGCCCCCAGAAACCCCCGTGGGAAGCAGGGCAGCAGCGCCAAGAGGTCACGGAGACCGAGGTAGTGGGTGGCTGGTGGAGTTGGCGCCCATGGGGCCAGGAGCCAACCCTGCCCTGAGGCTGCATGGGTAAGATGGGCTGTGGCTGGAACAGGTCTGGGCAGCCTGCATGCGCACCACCCCCCAGGGCTACCTCACCTTCTAGAGACACGCCATGGAGAGCCACCCCAACCATGGCCCTCCCCGGAAGCCCACACATTTCTGGGGTCACCACCATTAAGGATTCACTTCCGGGACCACTCCCCATCCCAGGGTCTGTTCTGAGAGGATGCTGTCTAGGGTGGGATGAGGAGCTCCAGCCTCTAGGCTTGGGCTGCAGAGACCCAGGGATGCCTGAGCAGCCACAGGTGGGAGGTGGGGAGTGAGCTCCCAATGTGGAGGTGTCTGGGCAGGTGTTAAGAGTGGGGATCAGGTGGCAGCCATTTGAGGACCTCTCCAGCTCTTTCCCAGAATAGGTCATCTTACCACAGAAGGCGAAGACCCACATCCCAATGCCAGCTCCTTCTTCTCTTGTTTTTGCATGGGTTAGTGTCATAATCCACTCGCTTCTGTAAGAAGCACCACAACTGGGTGGCTTATGAGCTGCAGGCATTTGTTTCTCTCAGCTTAGAAGCTGTGCGGTCTGAGCTCAGGGTCCCAGCCTGGATGGGCTCCAGCAGGGTCTGCTTCTGGCGTGCAGACTGCTGGCTTCGTGCTGTGTCTTCACTGTTTCTATGGGGACATCAGTCCCGTTTGTGAGGGCTGCACTCCACTAACCCAATTGCCCCAGGGTCCCCTCTTCATGCCATTACTTTGAGGTTATGTTTCAATAGATGAATTTGGGAGAACACAAACATTTCACCCACTGCGATTGATTGTTCTGTGCATACTTTCACCTCTTGGGTAGATGGGTTCCTTCCTGGGGTGTCCCTAATCTTCCTGTCCACACCCCTAGGGTAATCTTTAGCATGTGGAACAGAAGGGTCCAAAAGCCCCTCAGTCAGGGCCCAGCTGCACCCCACTTGGCCTTTGGGGACCCACATGGGACTGGCCTAGACTCCCCTTGCCTTCTCTTTGGGATAAAATGTAGCACCACAGATGAGGTCCCTTCTGGCCACATCAACCTCTAGCAGGTAAAGCAGGAGGCAGAGCAGATTTGGTGGGTGTGGAGGACCACCTGAGCAGCTCTCCTTGAAAAAAGAGTGATTGTCTCCATTTTGACTGAGCCTGACCCTATTTCCTTGTATTGTTATGTACAGAGCCGGCTAGGACTGCTGTTTATCCTTCAATTGGCCTTAAGCGATGTGTATTGGTCTAACTGAGGTGCTGGTGATAGTCTTTGAAGGTGGTGTGCGTGTTTCCCTGGTAACCTCCACCTGCTGCTCTTTAATGTGAGCCGGGTTGAGACAGGACGGTAGTGCTAATGCTCCGCGGTGGAGCTGGGATCGAGCCTCGAGACAGAGGCCATGACTTCCTGGGGCTTGAAAGGCCACACTGAAGCTGAAGCACCAGACTTACCAAAACCTTAGATACTATATAATGCTGATTACTCTCTCTGCATATCGCAGAGGTAAATTTAGGCCACCCACCTAGCTCAGCTCATAGTAGTCTCTTTCTCACTATTCTCAGTCAATCCTCAAGCCACTCCCTCATTGAATAAAACGGGGTGAGGCCCTGGGTCGCTCTCTTGGTTCCAGAAAGCCATCTTCATGGCTAGATTTAGAGCCCCTTGACTCCCCGATGATTGAAGATATAATTTAGTGTCTTTATTTTCGCCGTGGTTGCATTGTAAGTGGTAGATTTGAATCAATTTGATGGGATTCCAATAACGTAACTTTGGGATTACAAATATTGGCTTCTTGGACCGAGGCGAGGACCTGGAAGTGTCTCCTACAGATGGGACTGGGGTGTGGGGTGAGGTGCAGTGGCTCAGGGCCCAAGCTTAGAGACTTACAGGGGCGGGAGGGTCAGCCCAAGGCCACCCAGCTTCTGCGTGATGGCCTTGGCATCTGGGTCTGGCTGCCTAGCACTCTATTGCCCTGCTGTGTGTCCAAGTCACTGGATGCAAGCACCACAGCTCTGTGTGTGGGGCCAGGCCGCAGAGCAATGGGTACACCATTAATGGGGGCTCTGCTCATTAGGGTCTTCCAGCTCCTCTGTCACCAGAAACTACAGACTCTTAGTCCATCTCTTGCCCAAGCCACAGTTATTTGTAGTTCTCCTCTACCACAACCCTGGTTATGAAAGCAGAAGCTGTTGTAGCTGGTAGAAGATATGGAAATACCTCAAACTGAAACACAAACAGAAGAGCTAGGGGTGCACCTCGGCAGTAGAGTGTTTGCCTTGGATGTGAGGACTGGGTGCCGGCTGATCCAGGCTGCAATCAGCCCAGGGACGTCACACCTTGCACAGGGGCCAGGTAGGGGGCACCAAAGGCAAGGCAGTGCAGCCCCCTGGGCATCACTTGAAGGAGGCGGGAAAAGAAGACCTTCACCACTGTGGGCACCTCCAGGGCACAGCTGGCCCCAACCATCTGACAGACCCTCTCCCCCCCAAGGAAGCCTCTCAGATGTTGTACAACTTAGACTCTGGAGCCTAGAATTTGAATTCTGGTCCTGATTCTGTCACACAGCTGTGTACCTCCCCTAGTTGCTTGACTTCTCTTAAGTCCTGATCTATAGCCTGCAAAAAATGTGTAACTACGTCAGAGAAAGTGAGTAAAAATGTTTGCACTTGTTTCTAGTGTCAGAATCCAGTCATTTATAATGCAGGTGAAATTAACATAAAAATAACTACTTTACTGTGAAGGATTCAGGGGCATCTAGCCCATCTACAACATTGCACAACCACCGCCTCAAGCAGTTCCAGGACGTTTTCTTCACGCCAAAAACGGACCTGCACCCCTTACACAATGGCTGCACCACAACCCCTCCCAGTAAGGGGTGGTCTTGATAAACGTCTAAGTCCTGACTTCTGAGGCCCTCAATAGACATCTTTAAGAACTTTGTTCAAATTTCCATTGAGGCTTTCCTAGCAGGAGCTTGGAAATTTGAACAAAGCGATAGTTTGGGAATTGCTGGCCTTGAGCACCTGTGGTTTGATTTCATCTTTATTTTGCAGTACTTCTAAGTAACTAGCAGAATTTCAGCTGGGGGAAATGACATTTTTTTTTTTTTTTAATTAATTTATTTATTTATTTATTTAGTGTGTGTGGCCAGCTCAGCACAGCAGGGGGCGGGGCTGGCTGGCATGTGGTGCTGGGGGATTGAACCGCGGTCGCTGCATTTTTTGCTTAGCTTGTTCTAAGTAGGTGCTTTAGACCACTGAGCCATCTCACCAGCCCCGGAAATGACATTTTAAGAGATTTTTTGAACCAAGGTATAATTTCTATATGGTAAAATGTATCTTTTAAATACACAGCCTTATGGGTTTTGATGAAAACATATGCCTGTGAAGCCACCACAAGCAGCACAATAGGACAATAGAACTGTGCATCTCCCTGCCCCCCCCCCCGGATTTTTTCATATTTCTTTCTTTTTTTTTTTTTTTTTTTAGGAACTGGGGATTGAACTCAGGCCCTTGTGCTTTCTAGGGAAGTGCTTATTCTACTGAGCCATCTCCCCGGCCCTCATACCTCTTCAAAAATCACTCCTTCCCAAGCTGGGTATGGTGGTGCACGCCTATTATCCCAGCACTTGGGAGGCTGAGGCAGGAGGATGGCAGTGAGTTCAAGGCTAGTCTAGTCTACATAAGCAAGTTTAAAGCCGGCCTGACCTATATAGAAAGATTCTATCTTGGGCGGTGGGGGGAAGAAAGAAAAAAATCACTTCTTCCCTAGCCCAAGTCCTAACCCAGAAGGTATCTATCCCTGTGTTTTGCCTTTTCCAAAACATCCTCTAAGCAGACTCAAATGGTGTGGTGGTTAATTGCAGTCAACAATTCAGCTGAATGGATAAACACCCAGGGAATTAGTAAAGCATGTTGCTGGGGGAGGGAGTGTGCTTCCAGAAATGATTGAATCGCCAAGACTGACTTCATCAGTAGATTAATCCATGGTGAGGTCATACTCTGATGGTGTTATTGGGAGGCGATGGAGACTTAGGTGAGGGTTAGAGGATGAAAATGCTCTTCGGGGGTAAGGCCTTGGGGACTCTGATCGGATGTTTCCTTTCTCGCTGTATTTCCTGGCTGCCACAAGGTGGGTGCCTTCCCTCCATCACACCTTTCTGCCATGTTTCTGAGTCAGCTGACCATGGACTGAACCCTCTGAAACTGTGAGCCAAAATAAACCTCCCCTCATTTAAATTGTGCACATGAACCTCCCTCTCCTATGGGACAGTCACTGGTACACTCACAGAGAACCTCAACATTGGCTTCACTGCCAATCAGCACAATGCATCTGAAGGGGGCTGCATGAATTGAAAGCTTGTTTCTTCATGGCTGTGCATTATCCCATGGTGTGGTTGTGGCACAGTTCATTCATTCCCTGGGTACAGGACATATGGGTCATCTCCAGTTAGGAAAACTGACCAAAGCTGTGAAAACATTCAAATATGTGCTTTTGTGGGAATATACGCTGACTTTTTTTTTTTTTTTTTTTTTTTTTTTGTATCAGAGATCGAATTCAGGACCTTGCGCTTGCCTGGCAGGCACTTATGCTGCTGAGCTACCTCCCTAATGCAAGACATAGAAGTGAGCCTGCTCAGTTGTCAGGTGGTACAGTCCAGAAGAGCTGTACCATTCTGCACGTCTACCAGCAATGTAGGAGAAGCAGCTGCTTTGCAGACCCACCAGCCTTAGGTGCTGCCAGACTTTAAATTTATTCTAACCATTCCAGTAGACAGTAATGTTGAAAATGGCTCATTATGAGCCAGGAATGGTGACACACACATACAGCCCCAGCACTCTGGGAAGCTGAGATGGGAGAATCACAGGCTGGAGCCCAGCAATTTAGTGAGGTCCTGCTTCCCCAAAAAACTTATTATGTAATTTTTGACACATAATTTTATGGGTTAAATTGTAATCCCAGAAAGAATTACACTGGAGCTTTAAGTTCTAGTGTTTAAGAGTGTGATGTTAGTTGGAAACAGACTCTTTAGAGAGATAAATAACAAGTTATTGGGATGGTACTAATCCAATGTGACTGGTATCCTTATATAAAATGGGTAATCTGGAAAAAATTAAAAAAAAAAAACCTGGACATACAGGGAAGTCCACTTAGAAGGAAGTTAATGTGAAGAGATCAGTGCACACCCAGGAACGTGCCAGGACAGATTCTCTCTCTCCCTGTCAGCAGGTACCTATCACATGACCAAGGCCTTGACTCAGGGCTGCTGGTCTTCAGAATCGTGGTCTTCAGGCTCCTGTGGCTGAAGCTCCGTGGTCTACGTCATCCTGTCACAGGTGCCAGGGCCCCCTGACAACAACACAGGTGATGCAGCTATACAGTCTGAATCCTTCTAATGCAAGAGCATAACTGTCCCCCATGTTCCAATCTTAGAACCAAGGAGCAAGGTGTGATCAAAACACACAGTGAAAATTGTAAAATGTAATTTGTAACTGTAAAAGACACAGTTACATGAGCTCCTCTCAAAATCCCCCTTGCTTCAAACACATGCATCCCATCATTCTTGCCACTTTCTGAAGCAGTTCTGGAGGTCCTCTTTCATGTTTTTATGAGGTATGATAAAAAAAAAGTATAGTGACTGCTGTGCCATCCACCAGAAAGGGAAGCTTGTAGAAAGGATAAGTGTGTCCTCATCCACCTTATTCACTGGATCTAGCACTGTGTGACTTCTGAATTGTCCCCCAAGTCAAAATGACTATGAAATGGAAATGTTTTGAATCAGTTCGGGTCATCTAGGCAGCCACGACAGCACATTAAGGACAGTGCACGATAATGTGAATGTAGTACCACCTTTATAGTGCGCACTTACATGGTAAGTTGAGTAGGGCGTGGTGGCACACACCAGTAATCCAGCACTTTGAGAGGCTGAGGCAGGAGGATCACAAGTTTGAGCTGAACCTGGGCTATTTAGCAAGATCCTGTTTCAAAACCAAAAAGGCTGAGGATTTGAAGCTCCTGAGTTCAATTCTCAGTAACACACACACACACACACATTGTATGCGATGTAAGTTTTGCCATTTTTTAAAAATCAATGCCAAGAATGATTATTGTATGCTTCCTATGTATTAGACACCTTGCTTCAGCATTTTGCGCACGTCTCATCTGAGTCTCAGAGACTCTTCCCTAGGTAGTATTATTATTTTTTGTGGATTTGGAGGTGAACTCTGACAGGACTGTCATTTGCCAAAATGGCACAGAGTCTAAAGCCCTTGCTAATGAGTGTCACAGTCCTCTGCTAATGAGTCGATGTGAACGAGTCCAGTGAACAGCAGGCGCTCTCCAAGGTAGGGAGCCAGGTTTAGTTAGACACTCCTATAATCCCACAGCTCTGGAAGGCTGAGGCAGGAAGATCGCAAATTGGAACCCAGTTTGGGCAATTCAGAGACCTGTCACAAACTTTAAAAATAAAAAGAAATAAAAATAGCTTTGTAGCTCAGTACAAAGACAGGTTCAATGCCCATACAAGGGGGGGGGGCCTAGGGGCGAGGTGGAGGGACTACAGTTCAAGGTAAACCAGACCCTAGAATCAATCTGCAGGGCAGATATCGCTCTCAGCTCTCTTGCCCCGCCCCCACAGGAAGGATTTACGTCGTGGATTGGCTGCTGTAGAAGAGGCGTGGCTCCTGCTGGTCGGTAGGCGTGGCCGATCTCTGGCCGTAAATACCGCGCCACATGGCAGCGATGGGCAGGGACAAGGCAGTGTGCAGAGAGCGCAGGCGCATCACCTCCCCCCCTCCCTTGGCTCCTGCCACGACTTCTCGCGAGAAGATAGTGGGGGCGGGGCTCTGGCGCCGGGGGCGGGGGCACGCTTCAGGAGGGTGAGTTAGTCGCAAGGCGGCTTGCCATTGGGTTCGCCGCCGAGGAATTCGGCGCCAGGACGCGGGTGAGGCTGGAAGCGTGGGGCGCGCCGGGGTCTCGCGGGCAGGCACGGGGAGTTTCGACCAGGCGAAGGAGCGCAGGTCGGTCCCCTGACCCGGGATGGGCAGGTCCAGCGTGTCCTCCCGCTGGCCCGCTGTGTGACCTTGGCCCGGCGCGCACCCTCTCTGAGCCCTCTCCTCACGGGGAGCCCAGGCCAGCAGGGTGCGTGGAAGTGAGTGTGCGGCCGCCGTCACCTCTCGTCGTCTCTGTGGCATACTGGGCACCCTGCCCTACACGGTGGATGGTATCAGTTTTGTTCTTTGGGTACTTGGTCCTTAGGCAGCGCAATTGGTAACGGTTTCTAGACGACAAAGATGCTGCAGTATCCCCAGGATCCGTTGCAGGAGGCTCGCTGTCCTAGGTCGATTTGCTGCCCGGGGGCCAGGACTGTCACCAAGCAGGGACTTCCCGGGTCCCACACCTTGTCCGGGTCTGTTGGGCGTCTTTCTGCCGCTGACGGCGGCTTCCCCTTTGCTGATCACGGCCAGGAGCTGTTCTACGCCTGCTCACAGGCAGAGCGAGGAAGAGCATCACTTAAATGACCCTGTGCTCCCAAAGCAGCATCCTGCCTCTTGGGCGAAAGGAAGCCATGCATTAGTGGCTAACAGTAGGATCTATCTTCTCTCTTGGGCTCTTGGCCACCAAGACATCGCTGGCAAACCCTTGGCTCAGGCAGAAGTTCTGTCTGGCGGAGAGCACAACAAGCTGTAGTGTTTTCATAATTATTAAATTATTTATTTTATAATCCAGTGCTGGAGAGACTCGGAAGGCCGGGATGAATAAGAATGTGACCACAGGCGGGGAGGATGCGTGTCTCCGGCGGGGCTGCTGGTCCCCGCCCCGCCCCCACCTCAGGGCTTGGGTTAGCCCTCTGCAAAGTGTGGCATTGAGAATGTGAAGTATTGTCTGGGTGAAAGGAGAGAATAGAGGGCTAATTAGAAAACAGCAATGTGAAGTCCACTACTGTCAGCCTGGTGCAATGGTGAGGTGCTTAGTTTCCCAGCAGATGAGTTGGTAGGACTTCAGGGCATGTTTGCAGCCGGCAGTAAGGATTCAATGTTGCTGGTGCCCCCCTGCTTCTGCCGCTCCGCACACATTGTTGGACCTTTCATTGTGCATAAGATCCAGGCTGTGTTGGATGCCTTGCTCTGGGCAGCTCTTGGTGAGCCTGGCATGGGCAAGTTGGATGTTAGCAAACTGTGGAGAGATGGAGCAGCTACGCCTGGCTCTGGGAGTTTTCCACCATGGGGAGGGTGTAGAAATTGGGCGCCAAGGGTTAGCCGTGTTTGGGGAAGACATTCCAGGGGGAGGGACAGAGTCCTGTGTGGGAGATGTTAAGCTGGGGATTGGGTGGAAAGATAGATTTCTGACTGTGAGAGGCCTGGCACGCACGCTGCATTGGGGAGTCTGAATTTTATGTTTTTGAGGTTTGGGGAACAATTGAGGCTTGGAATTAAACCTGTGTTTCAGACAAACAAATAATACCAGGGGAGGGGGAGGTGCGTTTAGGGTCTGCAGATGCAGACCACCTTGAGCAGATAGCGCTGTGGCTGTGGGTTTAGAACGGTGGCCAAGAGAGCAGGAAGGCCGAGGAACTGAGGAGGACAAATGCTGGTCCTGCGGTGGTGCAGCTTTTGGGAGTGGTGAGGGAATGGCTGGGGAACCCAGAGTTCTCAGGTGGGCACCAGGGCAGTGCTGGGCCCTGCTCTGCAGCTTGTCAGGGGGGCAGGGGAGGGGAGGGTGAAAGCACAGCTGATTTTCAGACTTGTAGAATTCAGGGTACTTGTAAGGTCCAGGTTAGAACCCTAGGGTACAGCAGCACAAAGGGTGGAGGACAGAAGAAAAGTTGTTGTGTGGGTAACTGTAGACATGCAAGTCATTGTCCTTAATGCAAGATTATCAAGGCTGATTCTCTTCTGGAGAAGTCCGGGGCTGAAGGTGCTGTGGGCAAGAGGCTGGCTGTTGGTAACAGTTAAACAAATGCAACTGGTGTGCCATTTTAAAACAACTCATATCTGTAGTTTCAAGTTTTAAATTCTCTTTAGAAAGTAGCTGAGTTTCACACCTGCTTGATGGCTGCATTTAGGGTTGGTGGCTTTCTAGTCTCCGGCCCACAGATGTGCCCGAAGATAACTGGCCCCGCCACTACTACTTGCTTCTGGTAACAAGGAGGAGTTTTCTGTAACTCTTTAGAAACTTTCAACAGATTTCAGACCAGCATGGGAAACACCAGGCACTGCTGAGAGTGGGGATGGCAGCGGCTGCTGTTCAGACCAGGAAGGTGCAGCGCAGAGCCTTTCGGCCCCAGTGCCAAGCATAGACCTCAGGCTTAGGGCTTCTGAGGAGCCCAAGAGAAGAGACTTGAAAATAACAACACAGGGGATCATAATTGAAAGCTCCTTGGTGTGCAGGGCACTGAGTCCTTTTATCCCTCGTGCCTTGAATATGAATAGATAATGGCCCTGTTATGGAAGCCAGACCAGGCCCCACGCTCAGAGGGGAGCATGAAGGCTCAGGTGGGAGGCCCGAGAAGGACGGACAAGGACAGCATGGCGCTCTGAAGAAGAGGAGCAAGGCCCGGAGAAGCGTGAGAGCTTGCAGACATGGAGATGTAACAGCAGAAATAAGAAAGCCAGTCTGCAGATGACAGATGAAGTTAGGGGACCCCCTCAGACAGTGGAACAGAATAGCAAGGAGATGGAAAGTGAGAGAGAGAGAGAAAAAAAAGATCAGGAGGTCAGCAGATTAGTAGTAAGAACTCTAACAAGAAAGAATAAAGAAAAATGGCACAAAATCATCTATAAAATGTCCTAAAGCCCAAACTTTTGGGTTGAAGGGCCGCACAGTGGCCAGCAAGAAGGATGAAAACACAGGTGACCACTACTCTCCTGGGCTCCTCAGTTCCCAGTTTTAGTTTTAAAAGTGTGGGCAGGGGCTGGGGAGATGGCTCAGTGGAATAAGCGCTTCCCTGGCAAGTGCAAGGGCCTGAGTTCAATCCCCGGTTCCACCAAAAAAAAAAAGTGTGGGCAGAGCAGAGCTGGGTGTGGTAGCACAGGCCTATAATCCCAGCACTCAGGAGGCTGAAGCAGGAGGATCGCCTGAGTCTGAGGCCAATCTGGGCTACATAGTGATTTAAGGACCTCCTGAACTACATAGCATGACACTGTTTCAACAACCAATACTACTACTACTAATACTACTAATAATAAATTTTTAAAAACTAAACACCTGGGGGCTTGGGAGATAGCTCAGTAGAATAAGTGCTTGCCTGGCAAGCACAAGGGCCTGAGTTCAATCCTCAGTTCCACAAAAAAAAAAAAAAAAAACCTAAACATCAGGGCAATGAGGGAGGCTGTGATTTAGGCAGAGACTATTGGAGTTGAGCAAGGAAAGAATTTATTTGAAGGTGCATATGACAGTGCCATAAGCTGGCAATGAGAGTTAGCTGCTAATCCTAGTACTTGGAAAGCTGAGGCAGGAGAATCACTGAGTTTGAAGCCAGCTGGGTATATAGTGAGTTCAAGGTGAGTCTGAGTTACACAGCGAGATCCTGTTTCAAAAAAAACAAGCCGCATGTATGCCCATTCCAAGGCACTGTTATGAAATTTCAGAACTTGGACAAAAGACTGAAATTGCAGCTTCTAGGGAAGAAATAAAACAGCTCACAGTGATCATAGGCCAAGAAGCAGTCTTAGAAGCAGCAGACCCAAACACTAGAACATCATTGCTTTTAAAATTCTGAAGAGAAACATTGTCACCCTTGAGCTCCACACTCAAGCACGGGAGGTAGAATAGGGTCATTCCCACCTCCCACTCCCAGGCTTCCCTCTTAAGCTTTAAAGATGCGACTGGTGACCTGAGGGGGTAAGCCTGGGAGGGGGCAGCCTGGCCCTGGGAGGTCCCCACATGAGCCACATGTAGGCTCCTTGGAGGGATTTGGGAGAAGATGAAATTATAACAGGACACCTGATGCTTGGAACATCTGCAGCGGAGATGGAGACAGTTGGCAGCATTGGGGCTGGATTAGTGCTAAGTGCACAGAAAACAAAGCAGGCGAAGACACAGGCTGTTATTAAATCCCTGGAAAATAAACTGTTGTGCGGGAAAAGAAAAAAATAATTATAGCGTACTCGTAGGCTCAGCCATGAATAGTCTCTCCACCGCGATGATAATGTGTGTAAACACGAACTGTGGCTCTAATTGGAATCATGATATGCTGTGAGGGGACAGTGTAGAGAGGGGATGCTGAGGGGAGGAAGTGGCTACGATCTCACATGCCGCCGTGAGGGGACACAGGTCCCCCAAATGGAAAAGCTGAACAACAGCTCTAGAGGTGCAGGAAGTGCATGGGGAAGAGGCAGGGACTGCCACCTCTTCAAGTGAACTCCCAGGAATGGTTTAATCCTTAATGGATGAATGCAGGGAGTTGCTACAAATAGGAACAGAGTCTGGAGTCTGCGAGGAGCCTCGCTCCCCCTTGCAGAAGGAGCCATGGCCCCCTCCTTTTGTGGTCGGTTGGGATCTCAGGGCCTTCCTCTGCAGGGAGTTCACTTGTTCTCACTTCCTCTTGTTATCATCGGCTTTGTTCTCCGCATCCTGTCTCCTGGCGGCGGTCACTTGTCAGAGATTCCGTGCTTTCTTTAGCCATTTTTTGTTTCGATTTTCTTTTTTCATAAGGGGATTTTTTTTTTTTTCAATTACTTTTTAAGTTTTTTTTTAAATCAGTGCACGTTTGCAGTTCAAAATGATCACATTCCTCATGGGGAGTGGTGTGTGGACATCACACATCATAACACTTACTCCATTGCCTTCCCTTTCCTCATCCTGCCATTTCTTAATCCCCTTTCCATTTTGTTAACCATCTGTCCCCCTGGTTCCTCTTACCTATCTTTTAGTTTGCTTTTAATTTATACTTTGGGTTTTTCATTTAAGAAAAACTGTGCATGGGGCTGGGGAGATGGCTCAGTAGAATAAGTGCTTCCCTGGCAAGCGCAAGGGCCTGAGTTCAATCCCTGGTTCCGCAAAAAAAAAAAAAAAAACAACCGTGTAATATTTAATCTTCTGCGTCTGGTTTATTTTACTTAATATTATGATTTCCATGTGCATCCATTTTCCTACAAATGACTGAAGTTTATCCTTTTATGGCAGAGTAGCACTCCACTGTGTGTGAATACCACCTTTTCTTTAACTGTTCATATGCATTTCTTATGGATTCTCCAGTTTCTTAGATTACAAGTTTTCGGATTGGTTGCTGATAATAATTTTGGCAGCGTCTGTTGTGATTTAGCCTTTTTCTTTTTTACTGCATTGATTTGGGTATTTGCTTTTCTTTTTTTGTTTGTTTAGTTTTATTAAGATTGGCTCAGGATTTATCTGCTTTGTTTATTCTGTCAAAGAATCAGCTCTTACATCATTGATTCTTTACTTTTTTTTTAAATGTCTTTAGTACACGGTCTACAAGGTTTCACTGCACAGATCGGACTAGGACTCGTAGTGATCCTCCTGTTTTCAGCCTCCCAAATGCTGAGATGACAGGCACATGCCACCACGCCCAGTCTCAGTCTTAGTCGCCATCTCAGCGCACCCCGGGGTCAGGGCTGGCACAGTGAAGTATCAAACCCTGTCTCCGTGCCTGCCTAAGCAGGCACTTTAGTCCACTGAGCTGTCTGGCCGGCCCTGATCTTTCTTTCCAGTACTAGCTATCTAGTCGCTTTTCTCATTATTGAGATAAAGTTCCCAGCACCCAAAGTTAAAGGAGCAAAGGCTTACATGGTTCACAGTTTGCAGAGGTTTCAGTCCATAGTTGGCTGGCTCTGACTGTGACATGGCAGAGGGGCATCACAGAGGAGAAGCAGTCCACAGCAAGCAGGCAGGCCAGAGCACATTAGCCCTTTGTCTGTCCCCTATATTATTCTATGCAGGCTACCAGCCCTCAGGTGGGTGTACCACTCACACCCTTAATCCTAGCCAGAACTATGCCAGACCAACCAGTGGACTGATTTACTAACCACACATCCTTACTCTCTTAAATCTAGTCACCTCTGAAACCCCCCCCCCATGACTGCATCAGGCTTGGAGGGGACATCTAGACACAAGCCATAACACTAGCTTTGGATTGGGATTATTATTTATTTGGCTTTGTTCTGCTTTTCTGATGTGGGTGTTCACAGCTATAAGCTTCTTTCCTAAGACTGCTTTCATTGTGTCCCATAGGTTCTTGCATGTTGTATTGGTATCATCATTTGATTCTGGGAACTGATTTTTTTTTTTTTTTTTTTTTTTGTACTGAGGGTGGAACTCAGGACCTTGCACTTGCCAAGCAGATACTTATGCTGCTGAGCTATCCCTCCGGCCCCAGGAACTGATTTCTTCCTTGATCTATTGCGTATTCGGTAGTATACTGTTTAATTTCCATGTAGGTGCATGATTTCTATGGTTTCGTTGGCCATTGATTTCTAGCTTTATTGCACTATAATCTGATGATATGTATGCAGTAATTTTAATTCTCTTGTATTTACTTATGTGTGGTTTATGGGCTAATATATGGCCTGTTTTGGAGAAAGTTCCATGTGCTGCTGAGACGCATGTATATTCTGTTGTTGGGTAGAACGCTGTACATGCCTATAAAGTCCATTTGTTTGCAGTTGTGGTTTGATTTTGATTTTTTTTTTTTGGTCTAATATATCTATTTGTTTATCTAATTTATCTATAGTGGAGTATTGAGGTCCCCAATTAGTTTTGTATTGATGTTTATCTGATCTTTTATGTTCAGTCTTTTATGAAGTTGGGTATACACTGGTGTTCAGTACATTTATGTTTAAAACTGTTACCTCTTACTGTTGAGTTGTTCCTTTAATCAATGTGTAGTGCCTTCTTTGCCCCTTGTAATCAGTTTTGGCTTGAAGTCCCGTTATCTGAAAATAGGATAGCTACTCCTGCTTTTGGGGGGCTCCTGTTGCTTGGAATATTGTTGTCTGTCCTTTGGCTTTTAGTCAGTAAATTTCTTTTTGGATTAAATGTGTTCATTTTGTACACTATACTGCTGGGCTTTGGTTTTTGATCCAGTCTGCCAATGTATGTCTTTTGATTGGAGAGTTATTACTGAAAAGTGTTGACTTTTTCCTTTCATCATATTACTTTCCTATTGCTGATCCCGTCCCGTTGTTTGTTTTGACAGAATTTCACAATAGAATTCTTTTTTAAAAAATAATTTTATTGAGAAAGAAATAGCAATGAGACAGTTTCAAAACAGGTTAGTAGGACAATTTCTATAATTAATCACTATGGAATTCAAGCTAGCCTTGAACTCACTATGTTCAATTCATAGGCTGACCTCGAACTCATGGCAGTACCCCTGCCTCAGCCTCATGAATTCTGGGAAGGATTCTTTTTCTTTTTTCTTTTTCTTTTTTTTTTTTTTTTTGGCTGGTTCAAGCTGCCTTAAGGGTGGGTCTAGTGTCACATGTGGAGCTGGGGATCGAACCACAGTCCCCTGCGTCTGACTGAGTTTGCCCAAGCAGGCGCTTTAAACAACTGAGCTAACATGCAAGCCCCAGCCTCCCAAATGCCGGGATTACAGGCATCTGCTACCATGCCTGGCTTTGATTCCTTTTCTTAGGATTTTAATTTTTAATTTTTTTATTTTTTTCAGAACCGGGAATTGAACTCACACCCTTGCGCTTGCCAGGCAAGTGCTTATTCTACTGAGCCATCTCCCCGGCCCCAGGATTTTTAAACATAACCCCAAGTAGAGGATAATATTGAGCCTCTCAGCCTTCCACCCAGCATCAGTCCTATTTGTGTGCTTTCATTAGGCACCTGTTGAGCGCCTACTGTGACAACCTGTCTCCTAAAATTTCTGCGAAGTGCTTGTGATGACAGTAAGCAGACAGTGACCAAATCTGAGTAAGAACCAATGCTCTGAGGAGGCAGCAGGGTATGGAGACCAAGAATGGAGTACAGAGGTCCAGCAAGGAGTGCTTGCCCCAGTGCGCAGCTGCTGAACAGATGGACCGTTGACTGGGGTCAGCAGGGGCAAAGGGATGAGACTGATGGAGTCCTGGTCATGGAAGGCAGGGGACACATGTGATTGAAGGATTTGGGGAAGAAATATGCCAGGATCTGGCTTTTACCAGAAAAACTGTGACTCTGGAGTTAGTTGTAGGGAAATCCAGAAGGCAGAAGCAGGAAGAGGTTTGCCAGCCATTGTAACATGCAGGTAAGAGCAGATGGTGGCTCAACCAGGGTGAGCACATGGGGAGATGGAGGACGGATAGCCCAGGAGAGAACAGGGTGGCACCCCACGCATGCATCTAAACTGGACATGGTGACATGTGTTTTTTTTTTCCTTTGCATAGTTTATTTGAATTGACTTACCTTTTAGAAGCCAGTTACCTTTTGGAGTGTTGAGTGGCATATAGAAGATGTGTCAGACATGATCACTGGCCTGGGAAGGTGGGGCTGGTGGTGTGCACTTGGTCCCTGGCCACTTGGAAAATGCTGCCCAGGACTTCAGAGACTGGGGAAGAGAGAGCCAACATGTTCTGTGCCCTCCACCCAGCTCTGCAGGGGAATCAGTACACTTCAGAGGCCAAGCTTGGGGCCAGCTTTCATTCAAGTCTTCTGGAACATACGATCATTTTCTGTTCTCATTAGTGTGACCATTTATCACTTACATTTATTCATATATCTGTCACCTTTAGTTTTCAGGTTTAATTGAAAACAGATGAAGCAATTTTTAAAGCAAATAAACCGTAGTCCTGGTGATACCAAGTGAAAGCCTGTCTTACAGTAGGGGTTTTAATGAGCACACCATGTAAATGCAGAGCTGGGCATTTACACGCTGACACCAGTAATAGGAACTTTCCAAATTTTTTTGACTACAGTGATGGGAACTGCAGTGAAATATTTGCTTTGTAGAATGTTTGTTAAGCTGGAAAAACAGTAAGCAGAAGCAGTAAGTACTTTCTGGTCTTTGCCAGTAGCATAAATAAATAAAACTTGAAAGATTCTTAAGACTTCCTAATGAAGGTCCTGTCTGTTGATTTAATGCTCAAGAGCTTGGTTGTTTGGAAATGAAGGAGCTAATTCTTTCAGAAATAAAGGTAGTAAAAATCTAGTAAATCCCTTATTTCTGTATAAGTCTATGCTGGAGAGGCCGGAAGAGCAGCGTGGTTGGGAAGGTGGACTCTCAAACCTTCAAACACTAGCTCAAAGCACTTGCTAGCTACAGAGACTTGGGCAAGTCATCTGTATTTTTTTTTTTTTTGCCCTAATTCTATCACAATTAGTATGACAGTGAAATTAATATTTGCAAACATCTTAGAACAAACATCTTTATTATTTTTGTTGGTACTGAAAATTGAACCCAGGGTGTCATGCATGCTAGTCAGGGTCTCTACCACTGAGATAGACCCCAAACTCCATTGTTTTTGTTTTTTTTTTTTTAATTTATTTATTTATTTTGTGTGTGTGTGGCCAGCTCAGCCCACCAGGGGGCGGGGCCGGCTGGCATGTGGTGCTGGGGGATTGAACTGTGGTCCCTTTGCTTTTGTTAAGCTTGTTCTAAGTAGGTGCTTTAGACCACTGAGCCATCTCACCAGCCCTGCTTTCAAGAATTTATAGTTGGTGTTTGTGTTTAGGGGAGTGGCCTATTATGAATGAATTGTGTGTGTGTTGTAAGATTTAGGATAGAGGTTTGCTCTTTCCTATATAGACATCCTATTGCTTCAGCACCATTGTTGAAGTATTTATCAACTCTGTTAAACATAAATTAGCCACTCATATAACTGAGAGATTACTGGCAGTCTAAGATTTGCATATTCTGCTATTTTGTTGTTTCTTTTTGTATGAGTCCATGGATGGGTGTGTTTATTGTGGAGTGTTGGTTGGTCCACATATATAACACATTAATTCTTTTTTCATCTCCATCTCCTCATCTCCTTCCTCCTCTTGATCCACTTCTCATTTGCAAAAGATCTATCTCCTTGGTTCCTGTTGCCCATCTTTTACTTTGCTCTTTAATTTATATGTGCCAAGGGCTTCTCACATAAGAGAAACCATGCAGTATTTAAGCTTGTATGTTTGATTTATTGCATATCATACTTTGGTGGTCATTTTGAACTGATGCCCAGCATTACTCTTGACTAAATTGAGTACTTCCCAAGAGCTGAATTGTTTTTTGTTTTTTAGTTTGAGACAGGGTCTTGATAAATTTCCCAGCTGGGCTTGAACTTGGGATCCTCCTGCTTCAACTTCTCAAGTTGCTAGGATTACAGATTTGTGCCACTGTGCCTAGTGTATTTTTTATATCATCTTTTTTGGGCTTTTTAAAAGTCTCAGCATTAAAAAAAAAAAGTCTGTCCTATATGTAGAAAAGTTCCCAGCAGCCTACCAATTACAAAATAGATAATAAACAATGGATATTCATGCTGTAAAATACTACTCAGCAATAAGCAAAGGAATTGTCTACTGATATAAGCAACAGCCTAGATGAATCTCAGGAGCACTGCACTAAGAAAAGCAACACATGAAAGTCTACATACTGCAAAATCTGCTTATATTCTGGAAGCAGAGTGGGCCTTGCCTGGAGCTGTGTGTAGTGCAGGTGATGAGGGAACTTTTAGAAGTGTTGCAGATGTCCTGTATCTTAACTGTAGCATATGCTTGCCAAAGCTCACCCAACTGTCTGTTTAGCAAGAACCAGGATTTTACGTGTAAATCATACCTCAGGGAACATGATAGGAACAAAAAAATAAAAAAGAAAGAAAAAAAGAAAGTAAGTGAGTAAGTAAATAGAGGTGCCAGAGTGACTTGGTCAGGAAAGAATGACCATTCCACAAACTGTGCAGGGACACCTGGCACCTGTGTGGAAAACAGTGGTCCCCTGGTGCTCCCTGGCAGGCAGGCTGACTCTCCACACTGGCTTCCTTCTCCCAGGCCATATGCCTCGCTTGCTTCCAGTTCTCAGCGCTCACCGTGACATCTGTCTACACTGTACACGACACACACAAAATTTCTGGTTCAAATGACAAGGATGTGTTTGTACTAGGGAACTTGCATGTGTGTATGAAAACACTGATCATAAAGAATTGGCTCATATGACTTTGGAGGCTGTGTGGTCCAGACCCAGAAGAATGATGATGCTGGAATGGACCAACGTTCCCACTCCTAATCATCCAGGCCCCAAGGGTGCCCTTCTTGTCATGTGTGTTTCACTTCAAGGGGGCTGGACAAGGCTGCTCACATTTGGGACCTGCTTTCTTCTTCTTCTTCTTCTTCTTCTTCTTCTTCTTCTTCTTCTTCTTCTTCTTC
>NW_004524607.1:15857524-15860076 GCF_000260255.1 Octodon degus | reverse complement strand
TTTTTTTTGCGGAACCAGGGATTGAACTCAGGCCCCTGAGTTTGACAGGCAAATGCTTATTCCACTGAGCCATCCCCCCGGCCCCTGGGACCTGCTTTTTAAAAAAGTCTGCTACTGATGTGAAGGTTCATGTGTACCAGTGGGGCTCCAGTGCAGGGCCTGCTTCCTGGACTGCTGAGTCTGTCTGGGCATCATGCCCTGTGTATCATGTGCAAAGAAAGAAGAGTCTAAGAAGAGCATTTACAAGGACATCGGATGCAGCCTGTGGAACAGTAGCCCCACCCGGAATGACTTCTGGGTGAGACTGTCCCTTCTCCATTCTCCACAGGTGTCGGAAGCCAAGTTCACACACAGCTCAGTGATGGGAAGTCCTTTGATCCGTGAAGCTGCAGTACACTGCTTCTTCAGGACATGCAGGGTTTTCTGCTGACTGCTTTTCTGACATAGTGAAAGATTTGTATTTAGAAATAATGCCCTTATTTTTTGAATGGAAAAATCACTTCCTGAGGTCAGTGTGGTTGCTGTTTTCTGGCAGGGGAGATCGTGACCTTGGTTCTCAGCCTGGCTGCTCTCATCTGACCCGCAGCACACTTCTCTGTCCCCAGAAGGCAGCAAGATGTTACCCAGACTTCAGGCTGGAGCATCTGGGCCTGGGGCAAAGTTTCTAGAAGGTCACACTGCTTTTAAAAGTAAAACTTGTTGGCAGTGCTCTCTTGGTGGCCTTTGTCTCAGTTCTCACTCCTGTGACTGCATGTTTTCAAGTAGCAGAGTTCTTCCTTCAAAGGATCGCTGTCACAGGGCTACTTCATGTATCTGCTGGTTTGTTTTCCAACTGCTATTTATATGGTTTGTCTGAGGTTGGAAATGACAACACAAGGTCTGTCCTTGATGTTAAAAATGAACCACTGCCTCTCAGACTCAAAGGTGAACGCTCTCCTACAGCCAGAATTGAAGGACTCAGCTCCTTTCTGTGAGAAGACTGGGAGAGCTGCACCCAAAGCAGGCCTGGTAGTGTGGTCCCAGGCTGTGCCCAGGCCCTGGAGCAGTGCAGAGCTGAATAACCAAATGTGCTGTGGTGGGACTTTAACTGTCCAAAGGGAATTTCAGAGCTTGTTTTAATGTATTATTTTCTACAGAAAATGAGATAGGACTTATTTTCTGTCTTCTTCCCGCACACCCCCCGCTATATATTTTGGAAAGTTAATGTCTATTTAATGATCATTGCAGGCAAAGCCAGTCCAGAAGTCTTTAGCAAGGGGCATTTCAGGAGGCTCAGCAGTAGACATTGCACGGAATCCCCGCCCCCAGCTCTGTAGTATTCTTGAAGTCCGAACTTCTAAAAACATATCGTCCTACATTTTGCCTTATTCATCACTAGTACCTCCAAGTGCCTTGTTATAATTGTAACTCCTTTTTTCTTTTCTTAATTTTGTTGTTATGGCTTCAAGCATGACATTGCAGTGCAGACATAAGCAACATTTTTCTATAGAACTCTTCGTGCAAATCTAAAGCTGTTTAGATTTGCATCTACATTTTGTCTCTGTCCATTTGTCTCCCCTGGCTCTTCCTACAGAAGGATCACACGATTTCTGTCTGCTCTATTTCCCGTAGCTTCATATCCTCAAGGTTCATCCCTGTTGCACCAGACATCAGTGTCTCCCGCTTTTTAAGGCTCTCCTGCAGTGTGGAGAGACCACAGTTGACTTACCCATTCATCTACTCATGGACACTTGAGTTGCTGCCACGCGCTAGCTGTTGGGACTCATGTTGTTGTGGACACAGGGTACCTCCATAGATCCTGCTGTCACTTCCTTTGGGTGGGACCCTGAAATGGAACTGCTGGATCATATAGCAATTTTATTTACATAGTTTTTTGAAACAGGATCTCATCATGTATTTAGATTGCCCTTAAATTTACTATGTAGCTCAGGCTGGCCTTGAACTTGTAGCAATACTCTTACCTTAGCCTCTCAAGTACTGGGATTACAGTTGTATACCCCTGCCCCCAGATTTTTCAGGCTTTTCAATCATTGTTTGTCAAATGGGTGTGAGGTAGGTTCTCATTGGGGTCTTGATTTACATTTCCCTGATGACTAATGTTACTGTGCTGTATTTATTGAACATTTGTGTATTATCTTCAACAGTTGACTTTTTTTTTTTTTTTTTTTTTTAACAAGTAAGTGCTTATTCTACTGAGCCATCTCCCTAGCCCTTGTATTATCTTCAAAGAAAGGTCTAGTCAAATCCTTTGGTCATTTTAAAATCAGGTTGTATTTTTACTTTTAGGAGTTTTTTATGATTTCTGGGTATTAATTTCAGGTCAGGTCCATGGTCTGCAAATATTTCTCCCATTATGAACTTTTTTGCTCTGTTGATGTAGCTTATAATACACAAAAGCTTTTAATCTCCTGAAGTCAATTTGTTGTTGATTTTGTAACAATTTTTATGGTTGCTGGATCAGTCAGTGAGTACTAAAGAAACAGATTCAATGTAAGATATAAAAATATGGGGGGCTGGTGAGATGGCTCAGTGGCCTAAAGCACCTACTTTGA
>NW_004524607.1:15852963-15857234 GCF_000260255.1 Octodon degus | reverse complement strand
TCTGTATCAAGAGGTCGAAGGGTCAGTGCTGGAAGCCAGGAGACGTCCAAGGGGAAGGTGAAGACTAGAGCTCCTCTGAAGAAACAGAAGCAGACCTTCCTTGTTTCCCTCTTACTCCATTCAGGGGGCAAGCTGACCAGGGTGGGGCTTCTGTCTCCATGAAACCCCTCAGGCACACCTAGAACTATGTTGATTCAATTAAGTAATTAGCTTTTCCTTTTACCATTTACTATCCCAGTATCAGTAATAACTCATTTCTCTACAAAGGTATCAACTCAGATAAAATTCCATTTTATTCCTGTACACTAAAAAGATACCTTAGGTATTCCACTCATTGTTTTGTTTTTTTTTTAATTTTATTTATTTATGTGTGTGTGTGTGTGTGTGTGTGTGTGTGTGTGTGTGGTCAGCTCAGCCCACCAGGGGGGCGGGGCTGGCTGGCATGTGGTGCTGGGGGATTGAACTGCGGTCCCTGTGTTTTGCTAAGCTTGTTCTAAGTAGGTGCTTTAGACCACGGAGCCATCTCCCCAGCCCCTCCACTCATTGTTAACTTTACTAATCTTAGTTTTATTCTCTCACAGAAGACTGAGGTAATTACATAGCAGCATACCTGATTAACACTCCTCCACATATTACACCAGAATATTCCATACTCACATATGCAATCTTTGTGTTCCATCCCCAATAAACTTGAAAGGGGTACAGGGACTAATATTTTCCATCCTAATGTTAGCTGTCATTCCTCTCCTTCACTCATCAAAACAATGAAGCATAATATTGTGTCTTTTGAGTCAACACCTATCTGAATGCTAATAGCAAGTTTACTTGTGTTAACCTGGATTAGAGGCCAGCCAGCACAGCACCCATTTACTATTGTGACCAACTAACATGGATCCTACAGCTTTCTGTTATTTTAATCTTTATACCATTAATGAGCCTACTAGAAAATAAACTACTGAAATGATGTATATTTCTTTAAGTGTCACTCTGGGCTTATAAACCAAAAATGGAAAATTCATCCTCCTAGGACAGCAATGACAAATCTTTTAGAGCTTCCCATGATGTAAACAGCCCCTTGTGGCATGTGTGCCATAGATTCACCACTACAGTCAGAGGACATCAGAATTAAGCAAGGAACTTACAGCTCTACCCCTAATCCCCAAAGCTGTAATTCTAATTAAATTACCCTTCACCAATATTGCAGTCTTATGTTGTAGCATTTTGCAGTCATGGTATTCTTCACCTTATGTACTTTGTGCACTAACGCATTGTCCCATTACCACAATAATAAATATACATGTATTATGTTACATAAAATATACATAACCAATATTAAAATAATAACATAAGCAAGTACATAAAACTAAAATAATATGGGGCTGGGGAGATAGCATAGAAGCATAAGCACCTACCTGACAAGCACAAGGACGCAAGTTTGAGTCACAGCCCCACATGCTGTGTGGTCTTGGCCTGGATCCTCAGACAGGTCTTCTTGGCCCCAGATGCGGGCACCCACCATATAGCCCCAGAGCCTGAGTACTCAGGAGACTGAAACAGGAGGATCTCTGCAAGTCTGAGACCAGCCTGGGGGCTAGAAAAGTGAACACAAGGCCAGCCCAAACTGCATAGAAAGACTGTCTCAAAAAAAAAAAAAAAAAACAAAAAAAGTAGCCCATTAACTTATTTGTCCATCCTGTAATTCAATTTTAGTATATGTGCTGCCGAAGCAAGCACAACCATCCTGTAATTCAAAACTATATGAAGATGAGAAACATCATTAATAGATGATGTAATCTATTAATTTTACATAAAACATCTTTAATCATCAGAAGGAGGAGAAACAGATGGCTCAGAAGTCCATAGAGCTGTGCGCCAGGTAGTTCTCACAGCTGATGCTGCTGAGCTGCTTGGCCTGCATGGCCTTGAGTCTGGGACACTCAGCAATCTTAAGGCCAAGGCCCCCAGAGGACACACAGCCACGTCTCCTCTGTGTTGTCCAGCATCATCCCTAGGGTATTTGTAGCACCTTCGGACGTGCCTTTAAAAGTAGGGCCTCTGGGTCCATTGCATGAACTTATCAGAGGGCCTATTGTTGAAGGTAGTGGCAACTCCAGCATATCCCAAGTGCCTGGTACAGCCAATCTGGTGCACATAATTCTCAGTTTCTGCAGACATGTCATAATTGATGACATACTGAATGACAGAAAAGTCTAGGCCCTTGAAGGCTATCTGTGGCCATCAGGACATATTTCTTGTCCTCCAGAAATACTTCAATGGCCTTGGTTAGTTCTTCCTGGTCTCCACTCCAATGGATGGACAGCCACAGCCTCAACCCCTTTCAGTGGCAGATACTCAGGGATGGCATCTACATTTGCCCTCTCTGCAAAGTTGCACACAGCGGGAGGGGTCTTCTGTAGGCACTCAAGCAGGAAACACCATCTTAGCTTCCTCCTTCACACATCCTATCTCCTGTAAGACATCCAGGCTGCCAGCCCTTGTGCACCCACATTGGTAGTGACAGGCTCTACCAGGGTGCTTTTGGCAAAGTTCTGGATCCTCTTTGGCAAACTGGCCCTTAAGATAGAAGATAGTGCAGCTGTTGCCCTCAAAGCCTATGTTGATCATGTTGTCAGCCTCACCCAAGCTAGATAGTGACAGACACCTAGGCTGACCATCTTCTTGTGTAGCAAATCCATGAGGCACCCAAGGATGGCTGCCATCATGTATGTGCTATGTAGGCCGGTTTCCATCTGCTGTTTGAGGGATTACCCCTGAGCAGAGAGCACAGTGCAGGAGGGAGACACATCTCTTGCAGCAGGTGGCAGTAATTGTCCAGGATGCCATGGGTCTGTGGGGCTAGCTCCTGGAAGGGGTAGATGATGAGTCTGAAGACACCCTCATGCTTAGAGAAAGGCAACTGCTTCTCTTGTTCCAAGTAACCATTATGATAAGCAGCATGAACACAAGGGTCTTGCCTGACCCCATGAAGGTAATGTCAATTATGTCCCAGCCAGATAGAATAATAGAGATGCCCTGGATCTGTGCGAGTACTGGGTGGAGGATATCTTTCCTTTTCAGGCATTGAAGGATGGCCAAGGAAACTTCATTTTATTGAAGCTCGATGGGGGATGGGAAACCATCTCTTTTACCAAAATGTGGTACTTTTTCGGTATGTGCTCATGCCACTTCTCAGACATGCTAAGGACATACTGAAGGTACCCAACTCATTTGGATAGGGTAATCTTATGTGATGCCCTTGACTGTGTCCCTCATTAATGTTAAGGTGTGACCCCCAGCCACATTCTATAAAATCTTCTCTTCTTCTTTCAGTTGTTTCTTCTTAAACTCCTTAAAGGCTTCAACCTTCTCTTTAAGGTGCTGGTAAAAATCTAGGAGGCTGACAATGGACAGAGGGCCCAGCAGAATGTTGTCTTCATCTCCCTGGGGTTCACTGCCATCATCCTGCTGTTCCTTGCATCTTTGCTACAGCAGTTTCTGGAGCAGTAGTTACTGGAGCTGTTGGAAGGGTACATTGGGTAGTGTAGATAGTCATTGTCATCTTCGTCCTCAGCCTTGGTGTGAGCTTCTTGTCCTTTGGGTTCTGAGTCTGCCATCTTTTCTGGGCTGAAGAGTGAGCAAGAAAAAGAGCACTGACCCAATTTAGTTAGGCATTTCTTACTCAAGTTGATATAATCAGTGAACTGTCACAATCCACCCCTTGTCAACTTGACAAGCAGACATATTTCCTTAAATCATACTTGGTCTCCAGATACAAAGAGAAGTTTATACTTAAGCTGAGCATGTTATAACTGTCCTACATATAAGTGGAAATGTACTATTTTCCTCCCCAGAATAGAAAACAAGTTTTCTTTGGGTTATGCTTGCTCCTAACATTTATAACACAGGTTTAACAGTAATACTTCAGAACTAATATTAAGTTTGTTAACTTATTACATAAAAAGTATAGTAGGAGAAAACTATTACAATTTCAATCTTCACTTCTCTGACTCTCATGGGGGAGGTGTTAGTTGGTATCTAGAACTACTGCCCATTCTTTAGTCCCTTGACTTTCAATAAGCACCCAGCAAATCTTTGTTCTTTCCTTGGTGGAATGACTCCTTCCTTCCTTCCTTCCTTCCTTCCTTCCTTCCTTCCTTCCTTCCTTCCTTCCCTTCTTCTTCTTCTTCTTCTTCTTCTTCTTCTTCTTCTTCTTCTTCTTCTTCTTCTTCTTCTTCTTCTTCTTCTTCCTCCTCCTCCTCCTCCTCCTCCTC
>NW_004524607.1:15851505-15852855 GCF_000260255.1 Octodon degus | reverse complement strand
CCTCCTCCTCCTCCCCCCTTCCCTCCTTCCCTCCCTCCCTCCCTTCATTCTTGAAGGTTCTTGATCATTTGTTATCCTGCCTGGATTGGGTTGTTGTAGTTTTCTACTGACCTTAATAACAGGGCATGGTGGGGCTAGGGAGATGGCTTAGTGGAATAAGCACTTCCTTGGCAAGCGCAAGGGCCTGAGTTCAATCCCTGGTTCCGCCAAAAAGAAAAAGAAGAAAAAAAAAAAACAGGGCATGGCAATGCTAGGAGGCATCCTAAGGGATCTGTTACACTCCAAGTACAGTCTTCCTTTCCTCTATTGTAGAACAATAATCCAATTTCACCTTCATAGTCTAGGTCAGTCACCTCTGCCAATACCTTACTTCCCTTTTAGCTTGTTTACTCAAAAGCATAAGGAGATCAAGATGACCAGGGGGAAGTCTTAGCTTCTAGTTCAGTGAAACTTCTATGCTTCCTAGTAAAAGCCTAACCCCCTTTCCTTCCAACCCCCCATCCTAGAACTAAGACTTCTAGTCCTGCAGATAGAAAGGTTAAAGGAATAGGAATAAATAATTTTCCTAGTGGATTACTAGGATAATGGTGAGTGGTGCCATTCCCACATCCACCCCTTGATTTCTGGACCATGAATCCTGGCTATGGGAGACACAGTACTACATAGTAGCTACTGATTCAAAGCATATGCAGCCCTTTGAAGAACCTTGTCCCAGCCCTGCAAGCTGTTGCCACCTAGCTACTACATTAACTACATCTTCAAAAGATCATTCCACGTTTGTGTCATTCCAGCCACTTCTGCATGGTGAGGAATACTGTAAGACTAGTGAATTCGATGAGCATGAGTTTGTCACCTCACTTCTTTGGCCATAAAATGTGTTCCTTGGTTAGAGACAATGTTGTGTGGAATTCCATGGTAGTGGGTAAGACATTCTGCAAGTCCACATATGGTAGTTTTAGCAGAAGCACTCTGTGCAGGGAAGGAAAATCATATTCAAAATAAGTGACTATGCCAGTAAGGACAAACAAAGCTCTGTCCTTTGCATGATGGGAGCAGTCCAATATAATCAACATGCCACCAGGTTGCAGGCTGATCACCTAGGGAATGGTACCATATTAGGGACTCAATGTTGGTTTTTGCTGCTGGCATGTTGGGCATTCCGTAGTGGCTGTTGCCAGGTCAGCCTTGATGAGTTGGAGTTCATGTTGCTGAACCCACACATAGCCACCATTCCTGCCACCATGACCACTCTGTTCATCCCATTAGGTAATGACAGTGGTGGCTGAAGAGACATTGACTGCTATCTGCTGAACAATTCATCCTGTCTACTGGAATGCTGAATTTCTCTTC
>NW_004524607.1:15825929-15851250 GCF_000260255.1 Octodon degus | reverse complement strand
GCTGGCTGGCATGTGGTGCTGGGGGATTGAACCGTGGTCCCTGTGCTTTGCTAAGCTTGTTCTAAGTAGGTGCTTTAGACCACTGAGCCATCTCACCAGCACCTGAGGTTACTTTTTGATGAGCATTTACATGAGATACAAAGATTTTTATATCCCTTGCCCATATGGAGAGTTCTATCCACATACTTCTTCCCTAAATATCTTTGTCACCACTTTTCCAATCATGTTCCTTCCAAGTTCATGACCATCTGCCAGATCAGTACACCGTCACACATCTGACCATGTCTTCTCCCAGGTAAAATGCACTACCAGGTTCACTGCTCAAAGTTCTCTACCCGTTGTGATGATTTCTTCTTTACCACTGTCCTTCAGGCATGTCCTGGAAAGGGGCTGTAGTTCTGTGACCGTCTACTTGTGAGTAGTGTCTGCATAATGTGCACAGCCATCCATAAACCAGGCCCTGGCCTTCTCTTCCTCTAGCAGCTGATGATATGGTACACGCAGTGGTACATGGGGTAGTACACCTTGTGAGCCCACAGTGCATGCTAGGAGACAGAAGGCCATATAGCAGGAGTTGGAGCCGTGGGCATCTGTGCAACTTCTTTACATAACTTGCTTGTGCCCTGTGGACCTGCTTCGGCTCAATCATGTGTGTACCATTTCCATTTAATGATATACTGTTACTGTGCATGTTCAGCTATATGTCTTGGTTTGTCAGATAATACCCAGCTCAAAATGGGCAACATGGGTTCCATGGTATCCCATGGTCAAATGTTCCTTTTTTTATGAAGGCCCAGTAGCAGGCCACGAGCTGTTTTTCAAAGGGAGGGTAGTTGTCTGCAGATGGTAGCAGAGCCTTGCTCCAAAATGCTAAAGGCCTCCATTGCTGTTCACCCATGGGGGCCTGCCAGAGACTTCAAATGGCATCTCTACTTTAGGTACCATTGGATCCAATAAATCATACAACCCCAGTAGGATAGAGGCTTGCACAACAGCCTGGACCTGTTGCAGAGCCTTCTCTTGTCCTGGGCTTTGCTCAAAACCAGCTACTTTACAAGTCACTTGGTAAATGGGCTGGAGTGAAACACCTAAGTGAAGAACATGTTGCCTCTAAAATCCAAATAGCCCCACTAGGCATTGTGCTTCTTTTTTGTGGAGAGAGGTAGATGCAACAACTTATCTTTTACCTTAGAAGGGATTTGTCTACATGATGCATATTGCTAGACTCCTAGAAATTTCACTGAGGTAGAAGGACCTTGAATTTTACTTGGATTTATTTTTATTTTTTTTATTTTTATTTTTTGAGAGTCAGAGCTTTTATTGGGCAGCAGGGGCTGCGGGCATGGAGCAGAGATGGGCACATCACTGGTAGAGGTAGTCAGCCTAGATGTTGGCAGCAACTTTGGCCTCCCATTTGTCCCCATAGTTTGGCAGCTTCTCCTTTTGTACAGTAGTTCCTCGTGCATCTCAGTAGAGAACTCAACGTTGGGGCCCTCCATGATGTCATTCACAGGGCAGGCCTCCTGACAAAAGCCACAGCAGATGCACTTGATCATGTCAGTGTGATAGCAGGTGGTTCAGTGGCTGCCATCAGCCCTGGGCTCAGCCTCAATGATGATGGCCTGGGCAGGGCAGACAGCCTTGCAAAGCTTGTAGGCAATACAGCACTTCTCCCCAGATGGGTAATAGCACAGAGTGTGCTCCCCTCGAAAGCATGGCTTAGCAGGTACTCTTTAAACAGGTAGTTGATAGTAGCTGAATCCTGGGACATGTAGCTCAGGGTCATGCCCAGGCCTCAGATGAGGTCAGTCCACAACAGGGTCCAAGCTGCCTGGTCAGTCACTGACTTTGTGTCCATTTCAGGTTGGGCCAGGGTGCACAGCAGTGTGGGTATGGTCAGGCATTGCATCTTGAGGATCTGTTGCTCCTTCCCTAGCTGAGTGGGCTGCATGAGCTAGTTAGATTTATTTCTCATCCTCCAGCTTGTAGTGCTTCATTAGCAAATCCAGAATGGCTTCTATCTCCTGCTCACTTGATCCAGTCAGCATAATATCATCAGTGGAATGGACGAATGTGACACGTTATGGGAGAGAAAGGTGATCAAGATCCATGCAAACTAAGTTGTGACACAGGGCTGGAGAGTTAATATAACCCTGAGGTAGGACAGTGAAGGTGTATTGCTGGTCTTGCCAGCTGAAAGTGCATTGCCTCTGATAGGCTTTATGGATAGATATGGAGGAGAAGACATTTGCCAAGTCAATAGCTGTGTACCAAGTACCAGCAGATAATCTACTGTTAATCTGCTCAAGCAAGGAAACCACATCTGGTACAGCAGTTGCAAGCAGAGTCACAAATTGATTCAGCTTACAGTAATCTATGGTCATCATCCAAGACGCATCTGTCTTCTACACAGGCTGAATGAAAGAATTAAATGGATATGTGGTGAGAACCACCCCTGTATCCTTCAAGTCTTTGGTTCTGGCAGTAATCTCTAGAATTCCTCCATTGATGCAGTATTATTTTTGTTTTACTATTTTACAAATAAAGGCAATTCTAATGGCTCCCATTTGGTCTTTACAACCTTAAAAGTCCTGATGCTACAGGTTAAGGAACCTATGTGAGGATTCTGCCAAGTACTAAATATATTTCCTAATTATCTCCTCTGTGAGCTGGACCTCTGCTAAAATTCAGTTATCACCTGACTCCGTAGGCCCTGATTCTTATTAGAGGATAAACATAATGATGTTTTAGGTCCTCTGAAATGGGTGTTAGTTCAAAACCAGTGTCTAGGGGCTGGGGAGTTAACTCAGTAGAATAAGTGCTTGCCTGGCAAGTGCAAGGGCCTGAGTTCAATCCCTGGTTCTGCCCAAAACAAAACAAAAAAAACCCAGTGGCTAGTAGTCCCTGAAATGACTGATCATTTCCCTTCTCCCAGTGTGCAGTTACCCTGGTCTAAGCCCTTAGGTCCCTTTGAGGAAGGATGGGAGAAAGATTGACTATAAAGTTTGGTGGTGCACCAGGGTCCTTCCTGAAGGAGGCTGAGGCTCCTCTTCATTCACAGAGCTCTGGGTCTGTAAACTGGCTCAAATCTGTGAATTGCTTGAGGGACCGTGAGGCCCTGTTACTGTGATTTGAACAGATTTCTATACATTTGCCCTTAAATTTCTTTTCATTATACAAATCTAGTCAAAACTTTGTAGGCTTCCTGTCTGTGTTACTTTTGGGAACACTGGCAAATCAGCCGACACTATAAGTCTACACATATGAGACCGTGCTGAGCATTGTTCTACTTCTGCCGCCCATCGTGGTAAGTGTATGTACCTTGCCTTTGGCAGTTAAGTGCTGCCACCTCACGATCCAGTTAAACCCATTGCCCTTAAACTTCCTAAATGAGTAACTGTGGTCCCCACTATAAGATCATACAGAAAAGACGATGGCAGGGCTTTTCGGGGATGCTGGTGCTCTCCTCACAAGTTTCTCACAAACCCCTGTTTCTCGGGGTATTAGTGAAGGGTGCTTTTTCTGGATCATCTCACTATGGTGGATTAAGTTTAGTATGACAAATCCATTCCACCATTCCTGTTTCCCTAAGCATCTGAATCCCCTTATCAACAGTAAGCCATAAACATCAAGCATCTCTAACTCATTCACAGTGAGGTACCTTTTAATCCATACTTCTGCCACTTGGCCTCATAAACTGTTAACACCTTTTTTCACTCCACAAGTTACATTAAATTCAGAATTCCTACCTACCAGGCCCACATATCAACAAACTCTGCCTGGTCCAAATGTATGATTTTGCCACCATTATCACAGACCCATAAAATCTGCTTCCACACTTGCTCATCAGACCTCTGCTCATAGCAGAAAATTCAAGAAGTTTGTGGGGAGAAGAGAGGACTTCCTCATGAGTCACACCATGTACCTCACTCTTGGGAGCCTTCTGTGATTTGAACTTGGTCATAAGCTCAAACATGGGTGGAGAGGGTGGGTCTTGGGGAGCACCAGCATTATCCTGCTTGATCAACACAGGATTAGTTTCCTCAAGTATAGGAGGAGAGGCCAATGCCACAGTGGGGTGGAGAAATATTTTCCTCTGGCAAAATAATCTCATTAGTATCTAGTAAGTAACTCAATGTCCTGAGCCTTGTCAGGATCCTCCCAAATAGGTCCATCTCAGTTTATAAGAGCCCATTCTTTTCTATTCTAAGCAGTATCCTTACTTTGACTTCAGAAACCCTACAAAGCTGAGCATTAAACTTATGCTATATTTCAGCCAATCAAGCTATGAGGACTTTAGGCAGAGCGCAGCAGCCGAGGTTTAGTCCCCAGTGTGCAGTGATGGCCCCGCTCCCAGGATGCACTGAAAAGGTGATTGAGACTGGGCCTGGTGGCCTGCGCCTGTAATCCTAGTGCTTGGGAGGCTGAAAACAGGAGGATCACTATGGGTCTGATCTGTGTAGTGAGACCCTCTAGACCCTGTCCTAAATACATTAAAAATAAAAAAACAAATTATGAGGACTTAGGTTTGGGTTTCTTCAGTCTCAAACCAGCAGTTAAAAGAAGGAGATTGGGGCCGGGGAGATGGCTCAGTGGAATAAGTGCTTCCCTGGCAAGCGCAAGGGACTGAGTTCAATCCCCGGTTCCGAAAAAAAAAAGAAGGAGATTCTCTTTCAGGACACACTAGTTAAACTTTAATTCCTTACATCTCTCAAGTGGTGACTTAGGATAATCCAGTGGATCTACTTTGCATATTCCTTTAAGGAGTTCACACCAGGGACTATCAGAATTTCCCACAGTATCAGGAGAGACCGTGACATCGTTAGGTGTCATCAAATTAGAGAGGCAACCCCAGGAACCACTAAAGCCTTTAG
Organism: Octodon degus; assembly: GCF_000260255.1. Taxonomy (NCBI): domain Eukaryota; kingdom Metazoa; phylum Chordata; class Mammalia; order Rodentia; family Octodontidae; genus Octodon; species Octodon degus. The sequence goes on along the minus strand of NW_004524607.1, from coordinate 15,846,376 downwards.
GGAATTTCATCTTTACAGTTCTATTTCTCTAGATCCACTCCTGGTACCAAAATCTATATTAGTCAATGCTTATTAGAGAAACAAGACTTAATGCAAGATATATAAGTATATGAGAGTTTACAAGATAGGCTTACAGTGGCCACCCAGAGTCAGGTGTGGCATAGTGCAAAAGGACTCTGTGTGCCAGAAGTCCGAAGGATCCAGTCGAAGGCCTGGAGCTCAGTGTAGTGTCTCATGTGAGTCCCTGTCCAGAGGCTGAAGGGTCAGTGCTGGAAGCCAGGAGACATCCAAGGGGAAGGTGAAGACTGGAGCTCCTCTGAAGAGACAGAAGTGGGCCCTCCTTCTTTGTTTCCCTCTTATTCCATCCAGGGGACAAGCTGACCACGGTGGGGCTTCTGTCTCCATTAAATCCCCTCAGGCACACCTACAATTGTGTTGATTCAATTTAGTTGAGCATTTCTTACTGAAGTTGACACAGTTAACTATAACAACAACCTATATTTTTAAAAAATGAACACTTTTCTGATAGTAGAAAATAATATAAACAAAAACAAATTTAAATAGCTGCAAAGAAGTTATTGTCTTAGTTACTTTCTCGTTGCTGGAACACAATTCTTTACACCCATAACTTAAAGGGAGAGCGGTTCATAAAAAGCTCACAGTCTGTAGGGGTTTCAGCCCATGGCGTGGCAGCAGGAAGCTGAGAAACAAGGGAGGAGGTGGAGGTAACCCACACCTCTCAGTGTCCCTTCAGCCACCTGGCTTCACCCCATGGGTGCTGATGGGGACAGTGGTCGGCTAAGCCCAGCTTCCTAAGGTTTCCCACTGTGGGTGGGGGTATCAGAGGGCCGGTGTCCTCCATCTTGCACCATTTCCTTCCACCTTGTTAATGCCAAGTGGGCTTGAGGCCAGACCCTGCAGGACTCTATGACACTGCCTTGGTAGGATGGTCCCAGCACCTCCTGCTCCCCTGAGTGAAGAGAAGAGGTTTAGCTACCTGCCTGGCCCCACACCACCTGGACCTGATTGAGGGGTCAAGAGTTTCGGGAAGGATGGGTTGGGAGATCAGTTCCTGGGTGGCCCCCAAGTAGGCTTGCATTTGGTATTTAGCTTAAGTGGAACAAATGTTGCTGAAAAGTTTTCTGTTGTTTTCAGGCCACCATGCACATGTTCCCAACTCCATTCATGAAATGCGTATCGGCCTCCTGGAACCTGGCATGTGTCACACATGTCCATTGCCCCCTTACTGACCTGGGGCCGAGGCTCACTAGCTGGATATTCGGCCCTGTACATGGTGGGAGACCCAGCAGGAAGCAGGTTGTTGTGCCATCTAGGGATGGTGTTTCCCCTCACATGCAGCCACCTCAGAGCCTCTCTAACAGTTGTACACGGTGGAAGGGTGTTTTAGGGACGGGGCATCCTTAGCATTTTCCTAAGCATTGGCATTAACCTCCTGGTGGCCGGGTTTCATTGCTCTTCTTCCTCCTTCCAGAGAGTACCTCCTCCCTGTGAGTCCTTCCTCTGTGTGGTACAGGGATAGGAGATCTGGTTGTCATGTTGGTTACACTTGTGCGGTGGGTCATTCTGAGTGGCATGAGTCACCTTACACAGAGGAGTTGAAGTCCTCATGAGACCTAACAAGGCAGAATCAGAAGCATAGAGGGTGGGGGTAAGAGGAAGTGTGAGCCCGTCCGGTGCTAATGTGGTGTCATTGCCCCTCCAGGTTCGCCTCAGAGCGATGCCCTGGCTCTTCGTGAAGCTGAAGTGAGAGGGTCCAGGCGCGGGCCCAGCCCTGGCTGGGCAGCATGACCAAGCCCCGGCTCTTCCGGCTGTGGCTGGCGCTGGGGTCTGTCCTCATGGTCCTGCTCATCATTGTGTACTGGGACAACGTGGGCACTGCCCACTTCTACCTGCACACCTCCTTGTCCAGAACGCACGTGTTGGCACCCCTCCCGACCCCCGGGCAGGGGGAGGACAAGGAATTTGCCTCCGATGTGGACGAATTTCTAGATAAGCTGCTCGCTTCTGATACAAAGCAAAGTGAATTCTCCAGGAAAAAGACCAAGCAGTCCCCAGTGCTGGTCCCTAGCAAGCCAGCACAGAGCCACATGGAAGAGAGCGTGAGAGGCTACGACTGGTCCCCCCAGAACGCCCAGCAGCACCCCAACACAGGCCAACAGCAAGCAGAGCGAAGGAGCGTGCTACGCCACTTCTGCGCCAACTCCAGCCTGGCCTTCCCCACCAAGGAACGCTCCTTCGACGACATCCCCAACTACGAGCTGAACCACCTCATCGTGGATGACCGGCATGGCGTCATCTACTGCTACGTGCCCAAGGTGGCCTGCACCAACTGGAAGCGCGTGATGATCGTGCTAAGCGAGAGCCTGCTGGACCGCGGTGCCCCTTACCACGACCCGCTGGACATCCCGCGCGAGCGCGTGCACAACACCAGCACGCACCTGACCTTCAACAAGTTCTGGCGCCGCTATGGCCGCTTCTCCCGGCACCTCATGAAGATCAAGCTGAAGAAGTACACCAAGTTCCTCTTTGTGCGCGACCCCTTTGTGCGGCTCATCTCTGCCTTCCGCAGCAAGTTCGAGCTGGAGAACGAGGAATTCTACCGCAAGTTTGCAGCGCCCATGCTGCGGCTCTATGCCAACCGCACCAGCCTGCCCACCTCGGTGAGTGAGGCCTTCAGCGCCGGCCTCAAGGTCACCTTCACCAACTTCATCCAGTATCTGCTGGACCCCCATACCGAGAAGCTGGCGCCCTTCAACGAGCACTGGCGGCAAGTGTATCGCCTCTGCCACCCGTGCCAAATAGACTATGACTTCGTGGGGAAACTAGAGACGCTGGATGAGGACGCCGCCCAGCTGCTGCGGCTCCTCAAGGTGGACACACAGGTCCACTTCCCCCCAAGCTACCGGAACAGAACTGCCAGCAGCTGGGAAGAGGACTGGTTCGCCAAGATCCCACTGGCCTGGCGGCGGCAACTCTACAAACTCTATGAGGCAGATTTTGTTCTCTTTGGCTACCCCAAGCCCGAACACCTCCTCAGAGACTGAGGCCCACTCCAAGAGTCATGCCAGTCCTGTCACCCAAAGCTCATAGGGGCCTGGTGCCACATCCAAGCAGGGTGCTGGGGCCGAGCTGTCTCTTCTGCTTCCTTGCCCTTGTGCGTAGTGGCACATTCCCTCAGGGGAGGCTGCTGAGGGTCTGGACTTGACTTCACATGTTCCAGGTTTTAAAGCACTCACGGTTTTGCAGTCTGGGCTTGCCCTTCACTCCACAGCCTGTGTTCACTGAGCACTGTGTTGATGTTGTTTTCTAAGATTAATATATTTCAGATATTTAATATGAAAGTGGAAGAAAGCCAGAGTAAATTGTGGCAGCTGCGCTCTCACCCCTCTGTGGTTCTTCAGATTGCACCCCAGGCGCACACAGTGGGTGGGGACAGTAGTGAATAGGTACCCCAGGCCTCACACAGTCACTGGGAGGAGGAGGCTTCATGGTGTCTCAGTGGGGAGGAGGAGCCTGAAGCTGAATGCAGGCTGGTGTCAGTTTTCACTAGTGGGCTGGGTGCTTTCATAAGAAAAGAGCTTTATGAGCCCGTTGTTCAGAAGTGCAGCATCATGGTGCCAGCGTCACCTTGGCTCTGGCGAGGACTTCAGGGCAGAGGCAGTGGCAGGGGTTATGTCACCAGATAGGTGATCAGAGCGCAGCAGGGGTCCTGGGGCCCCTTTCAAGGGCATGGGCCCCCCCAGGACTCCCCAGCTCCACCCGTTGGAGAACCGAGCATCAGCACAGGGGCCCTGGGGGACACAGCCAGACCACAGCGCAGTCCTTGCATGCATTTTTAAAAGGATGGCAGGCAGATCCTTTAAAAGTGCAAGCCCTCATGTACACGATGCGCCTGGAAGGTGTAGCCGCCAGATCTTCGGGGCTTTCTGTCTGAGATCAGGATGGGTCATAGAGAAGCTGTCTTTGGATCAGGGCCACAGGAGAGGCCAAACTTCCCCACCCCAGCTGTCCTTTAGACAGTAGTAGCTGTCTTCATCCTAGTCAGCAGGGGCGGTGTGGCAGGAGGTTGTCAAGGGTACTGTTTCCATGGGTACTGTTGTCATTGGGAAGCTTAGGTGCCACCGTCTTGCAGACTGGCTGGTTCAGCTCCAGTGCCATTTGCCCTCAGGACACAGCTGGCCTTGAATGCTCAGGTGTATGTGTGGGGTTTGAGTGAAGCTCCAGAAGGCACCTTAGGAAGCCCCCAAGCAGCGAGCCACACTCCTGTAGGCTACCTTGCCACCACGCTGGATGGTGCTGCTGCATAGACTCCTGCTGTCAGCAGCACACTGGCAGTGTCTTTTCATTCATGGCATTTGGTCAGCACTGCCGAGCCCCCGGAGTGTTGGTAGTGCTCTGTTGGGGCGTGTGCTGCATGTCTGCAGCGCAGTATCCTTGCTTGTCCCGTTTCCAGGAGGGATCAAAGCCTGTGAAGTGTGTGGCTGCTGGGTGACCCTGGACTCAGTCTCCACCATATTAAAAATCACAGCCTTCCTTTCATGGGTTGTTAGAGCAGATGCCAGCCACATTCACTGGCCCGCCCAGCTCCTATACAGGGCCACCAGCTTGGCCGAGACATGTGGAGATGGCTCCGGAAGAGGGCCGCCCCACCGTGCTGGAGGGAAGACTTCATTCCCTCTGATTCTCTGCCGTGTCTCTGGCCTACAATGTGCAGTAGGCTGTACAGAAATTGAATTGTTTTTTCTTACCAAAAAAATAAATAATTTTAAAAATAGTATTACATAGATAAATTTAACCAGTCTCCAAGCTTAGAAGGATTTAACTTTTCTCAGCCCTCCAGGCTGTGTTACCTCCTGTTCCCACAGCCAGCAGACTGGGTCTGAGTGCTATGTGATGGTGCACAGAAGCACCCCCCTTCAGGGTACCATCAAGCCCCCAGTCGAGCCACAGGACTGGGCCTGCTGACAGCCACGGGGGACCTGTGCCCGCCTTGGTGCTGCATCTCCCGCTCCATCCAGCTCTTGACCAGAGAGCTGGCAGCCAGCTGTGCCCCACCTAGAAGTGCCATCTCAAAACTCAGTCGGGCAGGGAAGAAAGTAAGGCAGGGAGCATAGAGCTCTAAATGATGCCAGCTCCTGAAGCCAGAGTCACCTACACTTTTCAGGTGTGGGGTCTGATAAGTACCCACTTGCTTAAGCTAATGTGGGTTGGATTTTTGGCATTTAACATACAGGATCCTGACTGGTACACCAGTCTGTTCATTGATAGCTTGGCATTTGATAAACTAGGACTGAAGACATTGCATTAATGGAGAGTCACGTGACCCCTGAGGGTGCGAGTCAACATTCTCTGGGACACTGGTGATTTGTTAGCTTTCTAAAATAGTATAAATAATAGGTTACTCTACCAAGACCCAATGATGGGGGCCAGGTCCACCACCCCCGGGATTCTGGTTCAGACCAGTGGAGGCTAACTGGAAAATGTGAGGGATTTTCCTCCTCAGAAATTACTTCCTGCATCACTGAGAGGGAAGCTGGTTAGGCCTGGATGACTCATCATGGCCATCCTGGGTGTCATTTCAAGAGCGTTTGTTCTCTGTGACAGCAGCGTCATGCTTGTCTGATGAGGTCTGCTGGTTGGAAGTGATGAATGGGCACCGCCTTCCTTCCTTCTGCTCTTCACATGTTCAGCTGGGGCTGACAGTATTCCTGCCAAGGTTTGAGAAGAGGGTATGGGTAGCCCCGGCCAAGGTGTCTGAGTGGAGCTTGTCCTAAACCCGGTCCTGACCCGCATTTCCTGGCCTGGCTCATCCCCACAAGCCCAGGCTGGAGTCAGGGCTTTGGATGAAGGTTCCTCAGGTGAGTGGGACAGTGCTCAGGCCCATGCCCACCCTGGGGTTCCCACAAAAGGGTGCCTGTGAGCCAGCTGGTGAGATGGCATTCTTGTGACCTTCTTTGGGTGGGAAATGCATCAGCACACTAGTAGGTAGACTTTTGTGCATGCAAGACTCGCAAAAGAAGAGCTTCACACTCAGTTCTGTCTGGTAGAGTTTAAAGGATGACCTAGAAACTGGTACAACTCTTTCTCCTGCAGTTGTCTTGGGGTGGTGGGACAGCTGTGTTGTTGCACTTTCGTTTCTGCAGGGTGTGAGGTTGCTGTCTTACACCTAGCTGTGCCTCAGTCTAGAAGCACTTTAAAATCCTTGGATAGAGGAGGGGAGACACTGTCTTTCTGCCTTCTCTAAGTACCAGCTAATAACTCAGTTGTGCCTTTCTGGGTTCTGGACAGTGTTCCGCTTCTAAGGTTCAAATCATGGAGCCCTGTGCTAAGTTAGCTCCTACACCTCACTCCGAGGAGGCTGACCCAGCCCCCTAGAAAATCCTCAAGGAGGGGCTGGGAAGATAGCTCAGTGGAATAAGTGCTTGCCTGGCAAGCACAAGGTCCTGAGTTCGATTCCTGGTACCACCAAAAAAGAAAAGAAAATTCTCATGGGGATCAAGAGAGGGCAGGTGGGGCTCATTAGCATCAGGACCTCCCAGATGTGGAAGGCAGGACAGCTAGTCTTGCAGTTTGAAGTTGAGACCTTGAAAGTCTTTTTTTTTTTTTTTTTTTCACTAAGATGATAAAAATAAAGCCACTAGGCCGGGGAGCTGGCTCAGTAGAATAAGCGCTTGCCTGGCAAGTGCAAGGGTCTGAGTTCAATCCCTGGTTCCGAAAAACAAGCAAACAAAAAATGATGATAATAATACTTACAACAGGAAATGAAGACCCAAAGAAAAAGATAAACCTGAATTTTTGGGGCTGGAGAGATGGCTCAGTGGTCTAAAGCACCTACTTAGAACAAGCTTGGCAAAGCATCAGGGACTGCGGTTCAAACCCCCAGCACCACATGCCAGCCAGTCCCGCCCGCCCCCTGGTGGGCTGAGCTGGCCACACACACACACCACACACTCTCTCTCTCTCTCTCTGTCTCTCTCTCTCTCTCTCTCTGTCTCTCAAATAAATAAAAAAAAAATTAAAAAAAAAAAATAAAGCCACTATATTTTATTGTTATATAGCAGGCCCTCCTGCCTAAGGAAGGGATGTCTCACAGGAAAAGGGAAGGTGATTGCACCATGACATTTTCTTGGATGAACGGGGGCTGGTAGCAGGGATGGTTCCCCTTGGTGTTCATTTCAGTTCTAAAACTAGGAATATGCGCATCACATACCGGGCAGTTGTACCCTGTGTAAGTGTACATCCAGGGTCCCTGAGCACATCCACACTGGTGTGCCGGTGTCGCTGCTTTCCACCCCCAGAACTCCCCACCTTCCCACCCTGGAGCCGCACCCGCCGAACACTAATTCCTCATCCTCCTCCCCAGCTCCTACCACCCTGTTTCTGTCTGTAGGAATCTGACTTCTCTGGGGACTTGGATGTGGAGCCACACAGAACTTGTCCTTTTGTGTCTGGCTTGTTTCACTGACCACAGTGTCCTCAGGGTCACCTGTGCCACCTGGCACTGCTCACAGTGGCACTCAGTGGCCTTGGAGGAACAAACTGTAGGATGTGAAAGCACAGGCAGAGTGAGACTCCCGGTACCCCACGGCACCCCTGGGCCTGGGCCTTGCAGCCTTAGCCACATACGGGCCACAAGGGAACATCCCTTCCAAAAGAGAGTGTCAGGCTCAAAGGGCTGCGACACTGATACAGACGCTCAGATGACTGCTTTGGGAAGACTTTGGGGGAGATTGCTAGGTGGAGGAGAGGTTTTGAGAAACATACAGAACAAAATCGAGGAGCCTCCTGGCCTCTGACAGGAACATGGATTCCTTTACCGCTCAAGCAAGAACTTGCTCAAGGACTGCCACCCATCCTGGTTTCTTCTCAGAAAAATTCTAGTGCAAAATCTGGCTTTAAGGGGCCGGGGAGATGGCTCAGTGGAATAAGTGCTTCCCTGGCAAGCGCAAAGGACTGAGTTCAATCCCCGGTTCCACCAAAAAAAAAAAAAAAAAAATCTGGCTTTGATGAAAGCATTTTTATTTCAAGGCAGTTTGTAAAACTTGGGGGCTTAAATGGGGTGTGGTGACCCACACCTATCGGTCTCAGGAGGCTTGACAGCAATTCTAGGCTAGCCTGTGTTATATAGTGATTCCTAGGCTGGCCTGAACCACATAGACTGTCTCAAAAAAATTAAAAATGGCCTTAAAAAGCAATCTGGATGGAACTGTTTGCCATTTCAGTTGGTCTCCTTCCAAAGTATTGCTGCCAGGAGTTTTCCAGAAGTTTTGGGCTTTGAAACTTGGGCTCAGACTTGCGGAATAGGTTTTCAAGTGTCAAGTTTCAAAGTAGGCTGGCTTTGAAAGTGGTTTCTAAAAGGTTTGGTTGAAAAATATTTTGGTTCTGAAATGTTCCAGAAATGTCTACCAAAGCCTAAAGCTACGGCCATGCTGTGGGCTGGGCCCTTGCCCCAGAGAAGGGTGTGTCCCTGCAGTGCTCTCTGGGGAGCTGGGGAACACATCTCTGGGCAAATGTTTGTGCTTTCAGAAACCCATTCCTAGGCCAGGGGTGGTAGTGTACACCTATAATCCCAGGACTCAGGAGGCTGAAGCAGGAGGATCACTGTGAGTTCAAGGCCAACCTGGGCTACAAAATGAATTCCCGCCAGCCTGAACTGCATAGTGAAACCTTGTCATAGAAGGACAAAAGCAAACAAGACAAAAACAAAAACAAAACAAAAACTGTTGGGGGGTGGAGTTTCTCTCGTAGCTGACCAAGGGCACTCTGCAGAAGGGGCTCACCTCTGGGAGACTTCTGCCCTAATTGGACCCCCATTCATCCTGACCTCAGCCTACATGCATGTTCCTGTCCACAGAAACACCTCCCCAGGGCAGCGTCACTCAGGACAAGATAAAGGCGTTACAGGGAAGGGCAGCCTGCTTGGGCAGAGGAAACATAGGACAGTGGAAGTTTCTATAAAAGTTGTGGGCTTCCTGTAAAATATTGGTCCCATTTTCTAGATGGGGAAATTGAGGCCCAGGCTGCCATGACCTACTGAGGCCAGAGGTCCTTGTCCCCAAAGTTTTGAGGGCACCAAGACTGAAGCTGTGGGCCCAGGACTTGCACAGACTGCACCCTGGCCCAAGCAGGTTCTGGCCTCCTGGAAGAGGCAGCGGAAGGAGCAAGCAGGACTGAGGGGGAAGTACACAGCTGGCCTGTCTGCTGCTCTGGCCCCGGCCCACTAATGACGGGAAAATGGAGTTGGCAGAAAGGACAGATGGCTGTTAGCAGGCTGGGGAGTGGTGTGGATGCCACTGTTGGCCAGAGTGGTAGAGCAGCCCCAGGCAGAGGGAGGGGAGAGGAAAAATCCAGTGCTTAGGAAAAACATCCACAGCCCAGGGTGTGGCCAGGCATTAACCCCACAGGGCCTGGGGAGCAGCCCCGCCCTGGCCAGCCAAGCAGGCTTTGCCCAAAGGGTAGTGAGTTATGGAGCCTCCTGGCCAGCAGGGCTCCTGCCACTGGGCGGCAGCCATGGGGACCTGGGCATGACTGCTTCTGGACTCGTGTGCCTCCCTGCAACGAGGCCTGGGGCCCTCGAGCTCCCTCTGCTGCCCAGGGGCTGTCTAAAGCCCCAGCGCCATAGAAATGTCCTTTCTAATGTGTCAGCCCAGGACAGGTCCCGCAGGACAGAGCTCACTGTGTCTTCAGGAGGACATCTAGGCCTAGGTTGCCAAGTGGGGCGCAGTGGGCACAGCCAGGGACCTCCTACCCTCATGTGCTGATAGGAAACAGGAAGGAGCCAGGCTACTGCCATGGGAACCAGGCACCCTCTTGGCAGACCCAGTTCCTGCAAGGCTGACCTGGAGCCTGGCCTCCTGCTGCGCTGGGGTGAGACAGAGCCCAGGGTTAATCTAGGAGGAGAGCCAGGTGTGTGGACCTTAGAATTCCTCAAGGCTGTAGGCCACAGCTTCCAGACGGCACCCTGGGGCCTCCTAGCCTGACAGTCCAGGTCCCCACTGGGGAGCTGCTTCCTCAGCCCCAGCAACTCCTGGAGGCCTGGCCAGCACCATCGTGCCTGCACTGGCTCCCAGATGTGCTGCCCACACAAGCTGTGAGGAGGCTGAACACCGGCCAGGGTACCCAGCGGGGCTTCGGGAAGCCAAATACTGTGGTAAGTATGCATGATGTGGGTGCAGCAGGCAGGCTGGCGTGCCTGGGGCCAAGTAAACTCTTTCTGCCACCATGAGAACCCCCACCAACCCCTTCATGAAGCTCCCAAGGTGGCAGGGCTGACCAGTTCAACACTGGACCTCAACTGCAGGGGACAGACCTTCCCCAGGTCACAGAGAGGACTGGTAACAGGTGCCCATGGCAGCACCATGATACCCTGGTAGGCTTGTCCAGAGCATGGGGTGCCTGGCAGTGACAACAGCTTGAGACTTCCAGGGGTGTTTGGGCAGAGGGAGATTGGCAGCAGCTTCCTGAAAACAAGAGGCCCCCCAACTCCGACAATCGTCCCTTCCACACCAGCCTGTGGTCCAGCCCCCCCATCCCTGCTGCCCATGAACCCTACCCACCAGCCAGGGTGGCAGCACTTCCTGGGCCTCTCCCATCCATGCCACTCATCACCCTCAGCCCTGCCTTCACTTCCGGAAGAATTTTGAGATGCCTGGCTGAGATGGGGAGTCAAGAGTTCTCCAACCTTCCCAACAGAGTTTGTAGCAATTCAGCGTCCCAGCTGGGAGGATGTGAAAATCTGCTTTGCAGACTGGTCATGGCTTTGGTGGAAATGTGTTGACTCATCCCAGCACCTGTGGGGTGTCAGAGCTGGCTGCCACCACAGGCTCAGGCTTACGTTTCTCAGCTTTGCCTGGGAGTTGTGGCACTTATGTAGGTGTGCACATGCCTGTCTGTCATTTTCTCCAGGGAAGGGGGTGGCAAGTAGCCAGCAGTGCAAGAAAGCGAATACCCAGGCAGTCCTGGGGGCTTCTGCTGGCTATGACCAGGCAAACAGGAGGAGGCCAGCCAGGGTTCCTTCCCCAGGGCACAGTGGGCTTGGGAGCACCTGGTCCTACAGAAGGCTGATGAGTTCTCTCCCTACAGCCAAGTATGATGATGCCCATCTGTAACCTCAGCTACTCTTAGATAGCTGAGGCAGGAGGATCACAAGTTGGAGGTCACAGGGCCGGAGATATAACTCTGGGGCACAGTGCCTACCTGGCAAGTGCAAGGGACTGAGTTTGATTACCAGGAACAAACCAAAGCAAAACAAGTTGGAGACTACTGTAGACAACTGTGTAAGACTGCATCTCAAATATGATTTTAAAAAGTATTGCTATGGTTCAGTCCCCAGTACCAAAAAAAAAGTATTCTCATGGTAGAGTGTGTGCTGCTCTGGCTTTCATCCCCAGTACAGCCAAAAAATAAAAATAAAAGCTACCTCTCCCTCCCCAGAGCAGAAGAACCTGTCTTTCCATCTGCCTTCAACAGTTTCCATGCTTCATGAAGCCTACTACCTAGGGGTAGGGGCAACAGAAGGACCAGAAGGTGTGGAGGACAGGGCAGGCCTCTGACTGGATGCATCCCACTCAGGCAACTCCTAAGTGGACAAGAGTGGGCGCCCAGTGCTGCGGTGCTGCTGTCAGGCCCGTGCGACACAGCCTGTCTCCAGAGATCCACCCAGAAGGAGGACCTTCAGTGAAATGCATAGGCTTCTGCATGCCTCCTGAGGAGGGTATTGGCACATCCTGGCACAGTGTGGGAGGAGGGCCCTGGCAACACACTAGGGTTCCAGGGAGCCCAGTCCTGTCTCACATGGCCTGGACCAATGGCTGCCCCACTGCTGTTGGCCTGTGGCTGCGGTCTCCACAGCGAGCTTCTCTCTGGGTCCAGCTGTCCTTTGGCTGGACCACGAGGCCCTTAGCAAGCACCTCCTTAGCTGTTCCAGACCTCAAAGAACTCTGCCTCAGCCCCACAGGGGATGGATAGGAGGAAGCACCCAGCTAGTGTACCTGGAGTAGTAGCCCCTGCCTCCACTGTGGTTCTGGAGCTCCCACAGGACTCTGGGTTTGCCTTCTCACCAAAAGCGGGGAGGAAGAATGTAGAACTCGGGCCCCTGCTTTCTCTCTCAGGTCCTGACAGGTTGGTGGCCCTTTCCTTTTGGGAAGGGTGTCACTCCTGAGGAACAAACCCAGGAGGCTCAGTCCAAAGGATGGGAGAGGGGTTGGTCTCTGCCTCTGCATCCCACATGGCAATGGCTCTGTGCCCAGCATGTGACTGTCCCTGGAGGCCTTCCTAAGATACCTCCCGTGGATGCCCCAATGCAGAGATCTTGGTCAGTTCTGGGCCACAGATGGGTTTTGCTTAGTTTTAAAATGTTTAAAAGTCAAGCAATTTTCCATAAAAATTTAGACTTCCAGTACTTCCTGGAAGGAACCAGATCAGCCCACATAGCCAGTGGCCATAGTGTCCCTCACCATCCTGCCTTTCGCCTCCAAGGTCTGCACCTGACATCTCCAGGGCGACTGCTACCAGCCACAGAGGTGACCAGCAAGGTGGCTTCTAGAGCAGAGCTACAGGCCCTGACTGGGGGACCAGCCAGATCCACCCACCCTCGGGTTCTCTGCCCTCACAGCCTATAGCCCTGGTCACGTCACTTAATCACACATAGATTCTCCTAGAGCCTCTAAGCTCTGTCATCCCTGGAACCAGACTCCCCCACACCCCTAACCTACAACCCTGGACTAGACAAGAGCTGGAGTTCAGCACAGACTCCTGACCGCTGGGTTTTTGTTTTGTTTTTTGGTGGTACTGGTGATACTAGGGATTGAACCCAGACCCTTCACACTGAGCTACAACCAATCCTTTTTTATTTTTTGAGACAAGACCTTGCTAAGTTGCCCAGACTGGGCTTTAACTTGTGATCCTCCTGCCTCAGCCTCCCAGCGTACTAAGATTACGGGCAGGCAACACCCTACCTGGCCTCCTCTGCATCTAATAGGACCGCCTGTGGTCTCTTTGTCTCCCGAGAGAACAGTTCCCAAGGCCACCTAAGCCCTGAGTTCACCTTGGGCTCTGATCTCATTTCTGTGTTCTGAGCGGGGGCGCTCCATGCTTGGGGGTATGGGTGAGATTCCAGGGCATGTGGGGTGGGCCTCCCCCAGACCACCAAGAATGAGCAGCACCGCGAACAAGTCTTTGTCTCATGCCGCCACTCAGGGCTGGAGCCTGCTTCAGTGGTGGGGTTACGGGGTCCCAGTGACTTGGGGAGCGCTTGAGGCCTGAGGCAGAGACTGCAGCACTTCTGCTCCCTGGGAGGAAGCCGGGCACAAGCTCCCTCATTCTCCAGTGCCCAGAGGGCAGAAGGAGCTGCCAGGTGCTCCCAACCAGTGACACGGACCCATGCTTGCAAACACAAGAACCGAAACCAAAATCTTCATGAAAAGGAAGTACAGACAGATCTTGGGAGAGAACGCAAATTTTCAATGAATTTTTCAGGTAAAATAAGGTAGATAAAATAAGGTGTCAGTACAATTTGTCCTTTCTGCAGTCACTTTGTGTCAATAATGACAGCAGTGACCATTTGTACCAGTGTCTCCTGGAGGTTGTCTCCTTGAGCCCTCCTGACAACACTTTAAGCTGTTAACTTACAATGTTTATTTTGTTTTGTTTTGTTTTGTTTTGTTGAGACAGGGATCTCACTACGTATTTCAGACTGGCCTTGAACTCACTATATAGCCTCAAACTCATGACGATCCTCCTGCCTCAGTCTCCCAAGTGCTAGGATTACAGGAGGACACCACACCACACCTGGCCTACAGTGTTCTCAGAATCACATGAAAAGGATAAAGCAAAAAGGAGAGATTGATTTAATCATATATTTGACCCAGTTCATCTAAAATACTGGTATTTCGACTTGTAATTCCTATAAAAAGTATTACTGCATTACTAAGATGTGTTTTGGGTTTTGTTGTTTTTGCAAAAGATATATATATATTTTTTATTTATTTATTTATTTATTTATTTATTTATTTATTTATTTTGGTGCTAGTCTTCAAGAGCAGTGTGTGGTTTTCAAACGCAGCACATTCTCATTCGGACACCCACAGCCCGCCACGTTGGACTGTGACCCATTACTGTTCCTTTTATGGATGGGGAAACTGAGGCTCAAAGAGGTTGTAGTTTGCCCAAGGTCTCTCAAAGCCATTGCCCAGCACCTGCTCCAGGATCTTGGCTTTCTGTCCCAAGCAGGGAACTTCCAGGACACTTTGGCACCAGCCCAGCCTGGTCCTGCATGTGGGCCCAGAGCTCCTCTGTACCATGGGTGGGGACGAGACGGGGCTGACGTCACTTCTTCAGCTGCTTGAGTCTCTGAGGAGGAGGCCACAGGAAGCAGGACTGTCCTTGTAGGTTGTACCAGATGCTCCGGGCGCCGTCCACAAGGGGGCAGCCTCGGCTCGGTAACAACGGCACGGCCCAGGAGTGGTGCGCAGCGCAGGGGCACCTCCTCAGGCCTGAGGTCGCCCTTCCAGGATGCTCAGGGCAGCACCTGCCGGTTGCGCCAGGAGGGCACTTAGCGCTTTGCGACTCTCTATGTCAGAACTTGTTCTCCGTCCCAGGTCTCTAAAGCCCTCCTGTCCCCGATCTTTAAGGGGGGGGCGGCACTCCCAGGCCTATAGCACCCAGAGTGACAGTGACGTGACCTTTCCCGGCCTGATGACTTCTTGGGGGTTCTGTCTCCAGCACCCCAGGCTCAGGCCCCACCCACTATATCGTAACTTCCTGTTGAGACGGCAGCCCTGGCCCTCTCAGGGCTCGGGGGTCCTGTAGCCCCTTGCGTGTCTCCCCACTACCACGACTCTGGCTCCAGGTCATCGTAGGTTGAGCCTCGCTTGGGGAGTAGCCCAGGTCATCCCGGAAGCACTGGAACACAAGGACATGGCCAGCAGTGACAGGCCCAGTCCACCCTCGCGCGCACCTAGGTCCACTTGAGGCCATGGTAGGCCGGAGGCAGGACACTGGCCTCATTGGTCAGACGCTGTGCCTGAGCTCTGACCCCTCCCTCAGCCCCCTTTTCTTGCCAAGGAGGAGCAGGAGGTGCTTTGGTGAAATAGAGCCCTGTTCCCTAGGAGCCTAGAACCACAGCCAGAGAGGCCTGCGGGTGCCTGGAGAGGAATTCCTTGTTCTAGGAATGCTTTGTCCCTCTCCTGAGTCCTGAGTCAGGCTCCGGAACAAGGGGACTGTTCTCACCTCTCCTCACCTCCCAGCCTAGCCTCCAGGAAGCCTCTGCCCCACCCACATCCTTCACCTCATCTCTGAGTGGTGTGTCATCAAGCTCTACTCCTCCTGTCTGGGTCATGTAAAATGTCATCATCACCTCAGGACTGAAGGGTCTGCTCAGTACAACAAAGTGCAGGATCCTGAGGGCACAGCTCAGAGAACGTCCACACACAACTGGGCTCAGGGGCGCACACCAATAATCCCAGCCCTCTGGAGGCTGAAGCAAGAGGATCAAAAGTTCAAGCCCAACCTGGTCAATTTAGCAATTTAGCAAGAACCTGTCTCAACATTAAAAATAAAAAGGATTGGGGATATAGTTCTGTTCTGGAGGGAAAATGACATATTGTTCAGACATAAAAAAAATTGACATATGGGGCAAGGGAGATAGCTTGGCAGTCTTAAGTGCCTGCCTGACAAACACAAGCACCCCAGTTCAATCCCCTATGCTGCATGCCGTGCCAGCCTCCCTCACCCTGCTGGCCACTGAAACCGGGTGTGGTGGCACATGCCTGTAATCCCAGCACTAGGGAGGCTGAGACAGGAGGTTCACTATGAGTCTGAGCTGAGTAATGAGACCCTGCACTAAATACATACATACATACATACATACATACATAAAACATTTAAAAAAAACAACTCAACACAGGTATTCACTGCGTCTCCACCACCCGACAATGATACAAGACATCTCCAGCCCCTGAGGTGGCATGCACACAGGGGTGTCCTGCCCGTCCTGCTCCCCACAGCCCCTCTCCCCAGTCAGGATGTTTCTCCTCCAGGGCCTGGCACCACCATCCCTCAGCATCCCCCGCTGTGCTTGGGGTCTGATCTCTGAGAAGGAAGGTCCCCGCACAGCTGTATCCTTGCTAAAGAGTATGAGAGGCTAGGGGAGAGGGACACAGGCTGGTGTGGGAAAGTAGTGGTTCAGACCCCATGGACTCTTGAGGTGACAGCTGCTAAAGTAGCCTCAGTCACCCAGAGCCAGAGCCACCCAGCTGAGCTGCTTCTGAATTCCTGACCTATAGGAACCAGGAGAAAGAAAGCTTCTGCTGTTCACTTTTTATTTTGAAATAATGACAAATTAACAGGATTTTTTTTCTTTCTTTCTTTTTTTTTTTTTTTTTTTTTTTTTTTTTTTGGTTGTTTTTTTTTTTTTTTTTTTTTTTTTGTGGAACTGGGGATTGAACTCAGACCCTTGTGCTTGCCAGGCAAGCGCTTATTCTACTGAGCTATCTCCCTGGCCCCAATTAACAGGAGTTTGCAAAGACAGTACAAAGAGGTCCTCGGTTTCCCCGAGTGGTTAAACCTTATGTGATGGTGGCATAGTGTCAACACCAGGAACTAGCTCGGTGTAGTAGTGTACACCTGCGATCCCAGCACTCAGGATGCTGAGGCAGGACATTCAGAGTTCCCAGCCAGCCTCTGCAAGTTAGTGGAGTTCAAGGCCAGTCTAAACTACATAGTGAAACCCTGACTCAAAAAAACAAAAGCAGGAAATCACATTGCCCACCTGTCATTTCCTGCAGCTTGGTGTAATAAACACCAAAATCAAGACAGAATGAATGGAGCAGTCACAGCAAGGGCCACCCCCAGACTGCTCCTTCACTGTCACACCCCAGCCACCACCTCCAGCCCTGGCAACCACGGATTGTTTCTCCTTCTGTAATTTTGTCACTGTGAGTATGCTGTTGTCAAATCATGCAACATGTGACCTTGTGAAATCCAGGCCTGGCACTACTTTTGTGACATTTATTATTTTTGTGTGTGTGACATTTATTCTTTATGCTATTGTGAATGGCATTATTCTCATAATTTTATTTTCAGAATTCCCATTGCTGTGTACATGTACCAGCTCCCCATGATGAATGCAATCTGTATGTATTGCAAATATGTACTAAATAGAATAAAATGATAAAAAATTTAAAATCAAGCTTATATTTCATATAATGATATATAATGATCTTATGTCCCCGCTACCTTGCTATCCTTCTTTGGTAGTTCTAAGAGCTTTTTAAGGAGACTTTGCAAGGTTTTTGACATACAGAACTATGTTATCTACGAGTAAAGATAGTTTTTTGTTTTCTGTTTTGTTTTTTTGTTTTGTTTGAGACAGGGTCTTTTCCCCCACCCCCAGAACCGGGGATTGAACTCAGGCCATTGCGCTTGCCAGGCAAGCTCTTATTCTACTGAGCTATCTCCCCAGCCCCCGAGACAGAGTCTTGCCTATGTAGTTAGGCTGATCTCAAATTCAGTACGCAGCCCTTGAAATTCAGACAATCATCCTGTCTCAGCCTCCTGAATGCTGAGATTATAGGAGCACAATGACACACCTGGCTTCTGCTCCCTGTTTGATCTGAGTACCTTTATACTCTTTGCTTTTATTTCATTTCGCTCTACCTTATGACATCATGAGGACCCCGTTCAGTACCATGCTGGACACAGGTGGGCGGAGGAGGCAGGCAGCCCCAGTCTCTCCCATCCTGGGGGAAAATTATCTCTGTAACCTACAGCTGTCATGATTCCTCCCCACTGAGGAAACCCTTCCATTTCTAGTCTGCTGTGGGATTCTACCATGAGCGCAAGGTAGGTTTTGACAGGCTCTCTTCGTGTTTCAGTGGAGATGACTGTTTGGCTTTCTCTCTTCTACTATGTGGCTAGTATTAGTTGACTTTGAATCTGAAGCCACCTTTGCATTCCTGGAATAAACCCTGCCATCTACTGTCATGGTTCTCCTGTGCTGCTGCTTGTCTCTGGAATGCTCTGTTGAGAAGTTTCACATCTGCGTGTGTCAGGGTGCTGACCCTCAGTTTTACGTTCTTTTCTGGCTTTGGTATAAGCTAATGTGGCTTGCTACAATGAGATGGAAAACATCCCCACCTCCTGAAATTTGTGAAAGATTTCATATGATCCCTTCTTTAGATACTTAACAAAACTGAGTGAAGCTATCTCAGCTGCTTTTTTTTTTTTTACTTATGAGAAGGTTTTCATTGCTTTATTATAGATGTAGTTCAATTTTCACTTTCAACTTGTGTCAACTTTTGAAATGTGTGTCTTTATAAGAATTTGTCAAAAAATTTTGTCCATTTTATCTGATTTTTTAAAAATTCTGTTTCTATAAACTTGTTGATAATATTCTCTTATTTATTTATTTATTTATTTATTTTGTGTCTGTGTGTGGCCAGCTCAGCCCACCAGGGGGCGGGACTGGCTGGCATGTGGTGCTGGGAGATTGAACCGCGGTCCCTCTGTTTTGCTGAGCTTGTTCTAAGTAGGTGCTTTAGACCACTGAGCCATCTCACCAGCCCATGTGGCAGGGTTTTTTATCTTGATGTCGATTTTGTTGGCCTCAGTGGCGTCATCCACTTCTCTCACGGCTGCTGTTGGCCTGTGTATGTTCTGGTACCCTTTGGTTTTCAGTCTATTGAAACAGTGTGGAGTTGCAGCTTGATTTTAAGAAATTGTATTTCTTTAAATACACACTGCCTTTTGACTGATGTTTTCAGATGCCAGCCCAAATTTAACGTAAGCGCTGACACCATTAGTGTTCATGGGCTACTTCCCCGACTAGCCCAGGTGTTCTCTGTTTTTTAGTTTTGTTTATTTTTATTCTTTTGAAATAGTGTCTTGCTATGCAGTTCGGGCTCCTAATGATCCTTCTGTCTCAGCCTCCCCAGTGCTGGAATTACAGGCACACACCATCGCTCCCAGTTTCGGGGCCAGCATGACATGCCCAGGAACCCAGGACCAGCTCAGCAGCATACAGTACTAATGATTGAACCCATGACCTTGCACTTGCCAGGCAGGCACTTAGTCTGCTGAGCTATCTCCCCAGTCTGGTGTCCTCCGTTTGACTTTGCTCTTATGCTAACTCGTGGCCCCCCAGGAGCAAGGGCACCTGCCCACAAGACTGGTCCCCTTCAGACACTGGCTCAGAGACAACTGCCTTCCTGCCAGCAGGGCCAAGATACAACAGGAATATAGAACCCTGAGCAGAATCTGGGTGCGGTGATGCACACCAGTGATCCCACCTGAGGTGGGGGATGGCTGAGAGTTTCAAGGCCAACCCAAGCTGCATAGTGAGACCCTGTCTCAAAACCAGCAGCCATACACTAAGGTGGAGACAGAGTTCATAAATAAAAATCAAGTTAAGGCTAGGTGTGGTGATGAATACCTATAGTTCAAGCACTTAGGAGGCTGAGGCAGGAGGATTATTGTGAGTTGGAGGCCAGCCTGGGCTGCCTAGAGTTCAAAGCCAGCCTGAACTACATACCAAGACCCTGGTTTGAAAAAAAAAATAAAAAATAAAGTTGAGGCAAGATATGAAATAAACTAAGAAACAAGTCACAATGACAACCTTCAAAAGAGGAAAATCAGCTAGGCACGATGGCATAGGCCTATAATCCAGCACTCTAGGAGCTGGGGCAGAAAAATCCCAAATTCAAGCCCAACCTGGGCAATTTAACAATTTAGTGAGACACTATCTCAAAATAAAAAATACTGTTAAAAACCTGTGGCTCAGTGCAAACACCCTGGATTGAATACTTATTACTGAAATTAAACAAACAAATACAAAATGCCAGAGTCCCTTGTTCTCCGAAATGCCGCAGCATTTCCAGTAGAGATGCATTTCCTGTTATCACTGGGCGTTGGTCACTTTTTGGAGTGAGAGCGGCTTTGGTGCGAGGACTCGCTGCCCTCTTCACTGAGGTAGAGCCTGAGGTCCCCTGTACTCTAATGGCTGAGTTGGGAGGGGGGCAATGAGTAGAGGCTGAGTTCTCACTGATGTTCCCTGCCCAGTGTGACACCCGTTCAGGGGGTCCCCACACAGGGCTGCTGCTCACCCACAGCTCACAGACAGCAGCTTCTGCCTGGGCCTGGAGGTGAGGCTGCCATGAAAAGCCTGGGACATGCAGTTAAATATGCACTTCAGGGGCCGGTGAGATGGCTCAGTAGAATAAGTGCTTCCCTGGCAAGTGCAAGGGCCTGAGTTCAATCCCCAGTTTCAAAAAAAAAGCACTTCAGAGAGAGAACAAACAATTCTAGTATCAGCCTGTCCCAGGTAGTCCACTGGCTATCATCATACTCCAAAAAAGTATTTATCTGAAATCCAAAATTACTTTGTACCTGCCAAGAGTTCCAGGCCAGCCTGGACTACATAGTGAGTTCAA
>NW_004524607.1:15823819-15824564 GCF_000260255.1 Octodon degus | reverse complement strand
AGCTGGGCTGTGGCCCTGGCTATGGCTTTGTCCCATGGTGGATCCTGGCCCAAACCATTGCAGCCCCTAATGGCTGGTTGCTGAGAAGGGACAGCTCTTGGCAGGGCAGGTGTAGCTGGTCCAGGACACACCCCACTCTGCCTCCTCACTGTCCCCTCAGCCAAGATGGCAAAGACAGGCCTGGTGTGCTCCCGGAAGGAGGCAAACCCACCTCCAGGTTCCAAGCTGTCCCAGGCAGTTGGCTAGTGCCCAGTGGGTCCCTCCAACCTCCGGCCCAGCTCCCATGACCTGAACTCAGCTCCATCCGGCCCTGGTCAGACCCACTTCCCACTGTCTGCTGTGTCCTCCTCACTACCCAGACTGGCAGGGACCTGGGGCCTCTGCCAGAGCCCAAAGTGGCCAACTGCTCCCCTGCTGTGGGGGTCAGGTCCCCCCAGAAATGCTCTTTGCAAAATCCATGTTTGCAAACCAAGATCTTGTTTAAAGAAAGAATAAGGAAAAAAATAAAGAAAAATAAACAAAGAATAAGAACTCACATGCACACGCCTGCACTGCACTCAGGAGGCTGAGGCAAGAGGATCATTGCTTTGAGTTTGAGGCCAGCTTGGGCTACATTGTGAGTTCAAGGCCAGCCTGGACTATATAACAAGACCTTGTATCAAAAAACAAAAAATTAGGGGCTGGAGAGATGGCTCAGTGGTCTAAAGCACCTACTTGGAACAAGCTTGGCAAAACATCAGGGACC
>NW_004524607.1:15820540-15822564 GCF_000260255.1 Octodon degus | reverse complement strand
GAAGGGGTGATGAAGCTTGGGTTGGGCACAGGCACCGCTTGGTGCTGAAAAGACAGCTCCGCTGCTGTGTAGCGGAGGGAGGGCCGGAAATGACCGAGTGGGTGCAGGGCGCTCGGCTGGCAGGAGACTGAGCTGTGGTCACTGATGCTTTGCAGGGTGGGAGTGGCCACCCTACCGGCGCCCGGCCTCTCGCAGGCCCACGCTGTAGAGATAGTTGTCTCCCCATCTTGCTGAAAAGGAAACAAGACCTTTCCCACCTCCCTCAGGTAGGAGTCCTGCCCTGGGCTTCCCTGCAGGGGACCCCCCTCAGCCACTCTAAGGAGACCCGTGCCTGGGCGGTGAGCCAAGCAGTGCTTCTGGCCCTGTACAATTTCATTTTAAGTGTTTCATTTTGAAATAATTTCTTGTTCCTAGACAAATTGCAAAGTCCACAGAGTAGTCTCAGGTTTGGGGACCAGCCTCCCAGAAAGCATGTTGCCTCCCAGCACCTGGATCAAAATGAAAATGTAAGGTCAGGTGGTACAGTCAGCTAAGTTGCAGACTGTTCAGTTCTTTCCAATGTTCCCACTGACATTTTGAATTTTGGCTGTGAGAGGCCCGGCCAGGACCCCAAAGGTGCTGAGGCATCACTCCACATGGTGCAGACTGCTTCCATCCTGGTCAAATACATGCCACAGGAAGCACCCATCTGCACCAGCACCCATTCATGCTGTGCCACCACGGTCCACCCAGACACCCCTGCTCCTCACATGAAGTAAGACTGTCTTCATAAGCCACTGGCCCCCACCCTACTATTTCTGTCAATCTGACTGCTCTTGGTGACCGGCTCATTTCATTTAACATCCTTGAGGTTTATCTTTGTGCTCACATGTGTCAAGTTTTCCTTCCATATCAGAGTTGCACAATATTCCATAGTTCATATCAGGCTGCGTATATTTGTGTGAATGGCCCTTTCGTTTTTTCATTTCATGTATTTGGTACAGGGTCTTACTATGCAGCTGAGACTCGTAGTGACCTCCTATTTTCAGCCTCCCCAGCGCTGGGATTACAGGCGTGCACCACCATGCCTGGACTCTGTGGCTGGCTCAGTACACTCCCAGGGGCAGGACCAGCAATGCATGTGGGACTCAGGATCGAACCCTGGTCCCTGCACTTGCCAAAGCAGGTGCTTAGTCCACTGAGCTATCTCACTGGCCTGAATAGCCCATGCTTTGTTCATCCAGTCTCCCACTTGGATACTTGGGTTGTTTCTGCCTGTGACTACTGTGAATAACACTGCTGTGAGGGGCTGGTGAGATGGCTCAGTGGTCTAAAGCACCTACTTGGAACAAGCTTGGCAAAGCACAGGGACCGCAGTTCAATCCCCCAGCACCACATGCCAGCCAGCCCACCCCCTGGTGGGCTGAGCTGGCCACACACACATAAATAAATTTTTAAAAATTTATAAAAAAAAATAACACTGCTGTGAATTTGGATATATAAATATCTCTTTTGAATTGGTCATGGTGGAGCACACCCATAATCCCAGCGCTCTGCGAAGTTGAGGGAGGAAGAACACAAGTTCTAACCCAGCCTGGATACCTTAGCAACTTAGTGAGACCTTGTCTCAAAAAAAGGCGGAGATGTAGCTCAGTGCAAAGGCCTTGGTTTCGATCATCAGTACTCATAAAAAACAAAAACAAAAATGCCAAATGTCTCTTTTGAGTCATTGCTCTTGATTCTTTGGGAGTACATACCCAGCAGAGAAAGACATGGTTATGTAGTGGATCTGTTTCATTATTTTAGCCACTGCCAGACTTTTCCACAGGGCTGCCTCACCTTGCATCCTACCAGCAGCATGCAAGGGGTTCCAGGTTCCCCACACTCTTGCCCATACTTGCCACCTTCTGACCTCCTGGCTTTGTGTTTTATTTGTGTAGTCACTGCCCTGTGGGTGTGACCCTAGTGACTTGTGACACTGAGCCTCTTCCCTAGCATGCTTGTCATGGGCCACCATGTGTCTTCCCAGAGCAGTGCTGACTCAC
>NW_004524607.1:15814612-15819625 GCF_000260255.1 Octodon degus | reverse complement strand
ATTGAACTCAGGCCCTTGTGCTTGCTAAGGAAGCGCTTATTCCACTGAGCCATCTCCCTGGCCCCTTGCCTCTGCCTTTTGAGTGGTGGGGTTACAGGCATGTGCCACCATGCTGGCTCTACCTGGACAATTTAGACCCTGTCTCAGAATATAAATAAATAAATACATAAATACATAAATAAATGTAGCTCATCAGAAAGGCCCTAAATTCAAGCCCCAGCACTTAAAAAGGGGGGCCGGTTGGGACTGGAAATATAACTCAGTGGCACAAGCACCTGCCTGGCAAGCACAAGGTCCTGAGTTCAATTCCTGATACCAAAAGGCAGATGAGGGGGAGCATTTACCATCTCTGGGGATTAGCAGTCCTGGGAGGAGCTGTCCCTGCCCAGTCCACAAGATGGCAGAGCTCTGTAAAGTGTCAAAAGTTTTAAAACATTAAGGCAGAGCCCTCACTCTACATCACTGAGTTTTGGTGTGGTTGAGCTCCAGGCAGGGTTTCCATTTTGGGCTTATCAGTGTTACCTCGGATCAGATCTGTGATTTGCTGCTGTTTTCTCTTAGTTGATGGGTCGTCTCTCCCTCTCTGCTGTCCTTTGGGCCACAGAAATTTTCAGTGTGGGTGAAATCCAACTTATCTCCTGGTTTTTTGTTGCCTATGCTTTGTCGTAGGCATGAAATCGTCACCAAATCAGTGCCTTGAAGTTTTTACCCCGTTACTCCTGAGTCTCAGTTCTCCCTCAGACAGGAGGGCCCTAGTGAATTTAAGGCTGATTTTTGCACACGGCTAGAGGCAGGGGTCTAGCTTCTTCCTCTGGCATCTGGGTGTCCACTGGGTCCTCAGTGCTGAGCTTTCACCCCTTTCTCTGGCTCTGTCATATGCTGTCCCCTGACTTACAGGTTCAGTCCTCGCAGATGTGGTGGTGGAATCGCTGAGCCATGCCCCTGTGGGAAACGAATTCACCCCAGAGTCTGGTGTTTGTATACAGTTGTTTTTGTCCTAGGCCTTACAGTCCCTGGACAAAATAGTGTTGTCCCTGATGCTAGATCAGCCCCTTTCTCCCCTCTCCTTTCACTGAATGATGTCATACATTTGTAATTCAATTAGAATCATTGTCACAGACCGCATTCCATCCGGGGCTCCCCTGACATCCTGGCTACTTTTTTTGGAATTTGCATACAGTGAAGGTCGCTCTTTGTGGAGTGCAGTTCAATGGCTTTGGCAAATGCCTGAGGAGCTGGGAATCCTGCATCCGCCGCCAGAATCCTGAGTCTGCCTGGGCCACCCAGAGCCACTCAGCCGTCCCAGCTTTCCCTGGCAGCAGTGCCTTGGCCTCAGCGGGACCTCCATCCCCAACTCCCCCAAAACCAGTTTTCAGTTATTTCCTTTTTTTTTTTAAATTAAATAATGCATTTCGAGAGATAAGTCACATAGCACACAGCCTCCTCATGTAACATACAAATCACAGGCTAAGGGCCAGGGACATGGCTCAGTGGAATAAGTGTTTCCCTGGCAAGTGCAAGGGCCCTATTTCTAATCCTCAGTTCCACAAAAAAAAAAAACAAAAACCACACAAGTCACAGGCTAGGGGTGTGGTACTATGGTAGAGCGCTTGCTGGCCTAGCATGGGCAAGACCCTGGGTCCCACCATCAGCACTGCAAAAATAAATAAATAAATAAGTAAACCAGGGAACAGTATTTGGTGCATTTCGGTATAACTTGTAAATTGCAATCAACTCCACGTACAACTTGCCATGGTGACTGTTTCTTCGGTAGTGCTTATCATGGAAGCCAGGGCCTTGTCCAGGCCAGGCAAGCAAGCCCTCTACCCTAAACTATATCTCCAGCCCGTTTTCATTTTTATTTTGAAACGCAGTCTCACTCAGTGGCCCAGGCTGGACTTGAACTTATGATCCTCCTCCCTCAGCTTCCCACAGTGCTGGGATGACAGACGTGGGCCCCCAAGCCTGGCCACTGCAGCCATTTTTCGGTGTGAAGTGTAGCAGCAGCCGTCATAATCACAGTGCTGCACAACCATCGCCACTGCTTCCAAAGCTTTGCTGTCCTCTCAGACAGAAACTGGTGGTTTCTTACAGGGTTATGTGACACAGTTTCAAAGCGTTCTGTGTGCACATGGAAACTGCTATTAGTGTAAGAGATACAAGGAAGATTCTGTTTACAGGAAATTCTAAAATAAGCAACACTAGAGTACAGCGTTAAAAAAATCGCAGCAGCTTGGGATGCAGGGGGTTGCGTGGGAAGTTGTCTCGGCTCCAGCTGCCGCAGCAAAACACTGAATAACTCAAATAAGGGACATTTATTTTCTCACTGCTCTAGAGGCTGTGACATCCAGGATTAAAGTGTCACTGGTGAGGGCCCTTTTGGCTTGTGGAGGACCAACCTTGTGTCCTCTTAGTTTTGTTTTTGTTTTTTTTTTTTTTTTTTTTTTTTTTTTTTTTTTTTTTTTTTTTTTTTCTTTTCTTCTTTCTTTTCTGAGACAGAATCTCACTGTTTAGTTCAGGCTGGACTTGCCCTTACTATGCAGGTCAGGCTGGGCTTGAGCTCACAGTGATGCTCTTGCCTCAGCCTCTTGAGTGCTGGGATTATAGGTGTGTGCCACCATGCCCACGTTGGGCTACATCTTCTTCTTCTTCTTCTTCTTCTTCTTCTTCTTCTTCTTCTTCTTCTTCTTCTTCTTCTTCTTCTTCTTCTTCTTCTTCTTCTTCTTTTTTAGAGAAGGGTCTACAGGGTGTTCAGGGTCTCACTATGTAGATCAGACTCGTAGTGATCCACCTGTTTACAGCCTCCCAAAAGCTGGGATTACAGGTGTGCGCCATCATGCCCAGTCTCAATTGCCATCTCATGGTGCCTTGGGGGCAGGGCAGGCACGGCAGGCCTGGGGATTGAACCCCAGCCCCTGCACCTGCTTGCAGGTGCTTTAATTCACTGAGGTATTTGGCCAGCCCTGACTGAAAATTAAACTCTTTAGTATGTTTGAAATTTTTCATGGTAAAATGTTGGGGAGAAAAATTGCTGGTTGGGATGCCGCACACCTACAATCCTTACACTCTGGGAGGCTGAAGGAGGAGGGTCACAAATTTGAGCCCCACCTGAGCACTTTAGCAACTGAGGGTGACACTGTCTCAAAATCAAAAAATAAAAAGGTCTGGGAATGTCAGTTGGTACAAAGGCCCTGGGGTCAAGCCTCTATACTCAAAATAAATAAATAAGATTGGGGAAAATTTTTAAATGCAGATTTTAAAAAGACCTGCAGCCTACTGCGCCCCAGGTCTCAGTCCTGCAGTCATAAGCAGCCCCTGCAGCACATCCTTGGATCCTGGTCAGCAGAGTCAGGCAACAACTTCTCTCTTGCCCTGCCCTGCCTGCTCGTTGGCATCTTCTGGACCTGCGTTGCTTCCCAGTGTCTGTGGAGGTGCCCGAGTGCACCAGATCCCCTGTCCATGGACACTGGGGTTGTCTGCCTCCATGATGCTGCAGGGCAGCACTCATGGGGATCCGCTGTGCACGAGGGACCCCACAGGGACCTCTGGCCGCAGACCCCTGCAGCCTGCCCTCCACCCCAGGCAGCAACCACTCCTCCTACCCTGGGCCCCATGGTGGTGGTGGCATTTGCCAGCCCAGCCTATTTCCTGCTCTGAGCAGAGGGACTCACAGATTGCATGGTGGCTCTACATAGCGCTGGACGCCCTAACTTGGAGGGTTCCTGTTAAGACCCAGCGGAACCCCTCTGGCTGCCCCACGTGAGTGGAGGCCACAGAGGAGCCAGGAAAGCTGTCCCTGAGCTGAAGCAGAACCTCAGATCATGGGAATGCAGGCTGCTCTTGGCCAGGCCCAGCAGGATGGGGACTTTGCAGGCCAACCTCTGCCCACTTGATTTGGAGGGGCTCAACGAACACACACGGACAGCACTTGCCTGTGCTGGTCATACCATTGCTTATGGAGGCCTGTTTTGGTTTTTGTTGTTGTTGTTGTTGTTGTTGTTGTTTCGTTGGTTTGTTTCGTTTTTGTGGAACCGGGGGTTGAACTCAGGCCCTTGTGCTTTCCAGAGAAGCACTTATTCTACTGAGCCGTCTCCCCGGCCCCATGGAGGCCTGATTTACAAAAGAGGACACTGAGCGTCAGGGAGTCCATATGTGTTTATTCCTCCTATCATTCCCTAGGCCTTGGTTTCTGTGACAGATGAAACATGTGGTCAGGCAGTGCTGTAGCTATTCAACCTCAGGCTTTGGCCTCAGGGAACAAGCATCACACCCCAAGAGTGCAGCCCCCACACTGTCCCAGGCTGGGATGGACTCCAGCCTGTGCAAAACCTGGAGTCAAACCCAGTCTGGAGCGCCCTCTGCTGATCAGTCTGTTATTCACTAGCCTGGGAGGCCTGGGAAAGGGGAGTGGGGTAGGAGGCTGTCCCTCACTCTTGGGCGACCAGTGACTTCTATCCTGGTGGGAAGAAGTGAACAGAACAAAGGCCAAAACAGAGCAAAAGTTGAATGCTTTTGTTATGTTTTGCTTTTTTTTTTTTTTTTTCAGAACCAGGGATTGAACTCAGACCCTTGAGCTTGCCAGGGAAGCGCTTATTCTACTGAGCCATCTCCCAGGCTATGTTTTGCTTTTGAGACAAGGTCTTGCTATATATTTCAGGTTGACCTTGAACTCAAGGTGATCCTCCTGCCTCAGCCTCCTGAGGGCTTGGGTTACAGGCATGCACCACCACACCTGGCAGTATTTTTTAAATAAAACATTTATTTTATTGATATTTTCAAGTAATTGAATGCATCTCTACCATACCACAATTGAGCTATTAATTTTGTGTCTTCTTCCATCTGCATCAACGACTTCATTTCTGAGCTGCTGCTGAGTCAGCTCTTTCGGCAGGGGAGAAAGGCCTTGAGGGGGGAGGGCAAGTTCCTAAGCTTATCCACTCTAGGAACTTCTTCATCATTGACAGTGCTTGTCTTCTTTTTTATTTATTTTTTTTATTTTTTTTTAATTTTATT
>NW_004524607.1:15805696-15814354 GCF_000260255.1 Octodon degus | reverse complement strand
CTGGCTGGCATGTGGTGCTGGGGGATTGAACTGCAGTGCCTGTGCTTTTTGCTAAGCTTGTTCTAAGTAGGTGCTTTAGACCACTGAGCCATCTCACCAGCCCCAGTGCTTGTGTTCTTAAGATCTGTGGAAACTTGATGTGCTTTGCTCTTGGACCTAAAGCATTTGGAATGAGTATGTAAAATATATTCTGGGGCTTCTGCCCTCTTCATTTGTTCTTGGCTGTTGTCTTCAGAGCCAAGTGCAGCTTCCCCAGCTCCAGGTCAAGCCATCTGCAGACACACAGTCCAGGAAGTTCCTGATTCTGAAACAGGGTCTAGCTGTGTAGTCTCGGCTGGCCTTCAGCTCACAGTGTCCTCCTGCCTCAGCCCCCTGAGTGCTAAGATTATAAACATGTGCGACTACATCTGGGTAAACGCCAGATTTTTAACATCAGAAAGTCAGTTCACTGGGGCTGCGTCTCCCTGCCCTGCCCCAGCCTTGCCTGCCCCGGGAGCATTGCACTGGCAACTAAACAGGGCCGGGACACCCTGCCTACCTATAAGTGGACAAGGCCAGGGGTTAACCCTGTCTGTCCTGAGCCCTGCCGCCTCCCCCACTCAGGGATCACTGCTCACCCAAATTGGGCCTCTGCTTCTCCACAGTAAATGGAAACCATGGGAACTAGATTGACAGGCGAAGGGTGCAGCTGTAGGGCCTGCAGCACTGCCTGGGGGGAAGTGCGCCCTCCCCTCAGGCCTAGCTCCATCTCTGCCCTGAGTGGTTAGGACACCAGCTCTGTCCTGACCCTTGGCTTAATTGCTGGGCACAACAATCAAACAGGCAAGCTGGGTGTGGCAGCCCACACTTGTTATCCCAGCACTCTGGGAGGCTGAGATAGGAGAATCGTAAGCTCAAGTCCAGCCTGGGCAACTTAGTGACTTACCCAGAACCTTTCTCAAAAGTAAAAATTAAAAAGAGCAGGGATGTAGCTAGTACAAAGACCTCCAGTCTTTCAATCTTCATTATTGAAATAAAAGGGAAGATAAGATACTGGGGCAGGGAGCTGGGGAGATAGTTCAGCTGAGTAAGCGCTTGCCTGGCAAGTGCAAGGGCCTGAGTTCAATCCCCAGCTCTGCAAAGAAAAAAGATCATGGGGTGATAGTGCCATTCCCAGTGTTGGGAGGATTTAGGAGCTAAAGAGCTGGCTAGGCCCAGGTGCATGGGAGAGCCCATCTTGGGAAGCCCACACTGGCCCCTCCTGTGTAGTATAGTGTTCTGTGTCCCCATATTGTGTCCTTTCCTTGGGAAAAATTTGACTGCACCCACCCCTACAGAACATTCAGGAACATTCATCAATCCACTATCTCTCTTAGACAGGGAAACTGAGGCCCAGGAGAAGCAAGGACACTCAAGACTCCTCATCCACCCAGGCCAGTGGGGCTACTTTGACTTTCAGGGGAGGTGGGGAAGGTGTGGACTGGGGAGACTAGGCTCACCTTGTGTCAGGGGGTCAGAACTGGCAGTCCTAGTGAGACTTTCCAGCCTTCACCATCACTCCTAGGGGCAGCTTCTCAGGGTGACAGGAGCTTTGAGGGCAGAGGCCCCAGACACGGACAATAGCTGGGCACTGGACTGCTGAGGGTTCATTAGGGTGGAGGTGCCCAGAAGGGCAGATGGGCCCCTCACCCAGCCTCCCCAGGGCCTCTGCTCATCCACTCCCTTTCTGGGGAACACTGCACACACACACACAGACCCCCAGCCAGCCTGGTCCTCTCGGGTCATTTAGCTGCTGCCTCCACTGGGAAGCCTCCCACAACTCCTCCGGGCAGCACCCCCAGGCCAGCTGTGTTCAGGGTGCACCACTGCCCCTCCCCGTGTTTTGCCCCCAGAACTTTGATCACAAACGATAACAAAGCCTCACGACCCCACTCAGGATTTCACCACTTAGCAGCTGCTCATTCCCTCAGATGCAGCAAGTTCCTGAAGACACAAACTGCCTGCCTGCCTCTCTGTCTGTCTGTCTGTCCGATTCATTCACAACACAGCTTGCCACCCAGTAGGTGCTCAACAAATACTTCCCCAGCGCACTACTGGGTGGCTGGTAGTTGTCTCCATCCACGACATAGGCTCCCCCACCTCTCAGGGGATGTGCACAGCCCCAGCACAGTGCCCAGAGTGAGGTAGCGCTCTGCCACAGGCCCGCTCTCAGGGCCAGAGTAAGCTGGGCTTCCTGGATCCTTCTTGGCACTGACTTTCCCAGTCCTGGGCCCCTATATAGCCCTGAATTAGGAGCGGTAGGGCCACTGTGTCGTCTAAGAACACACTGGGTGCCGGGAGCCATGGGCAGGAGAGGGGCAGTGGAAGACCCCACACATGCAGCACTGCACCTGTCCCTGACTTTGAGGGTTCCTGACAGCTTCTGCACACAGTAAGGCTTCTGTTAATGGCCTGAATGGAAAATGTCCTTTGTCTCAAGCAGGGGATTGTGGCAAGTGCCTATAACCCCAGTACTCAAGAGGCTGAGGCAGGAGAATAATCAGGAGTTCAACGCGAGCCCAGGCTACACAGTGAGTTCAAAGCCAGGCTGAACTACGTGATGAGATCCTATTTCCAAAGTCCAAAAAGAAAAAAAAAAAAAAAAAGAAATTTTCCTTTGTCCCAAGCAGGGGTGAAATTCAGAGAAGGGAGAGAACTGAGAAGGTACTATGATAGAGGATGTGTTCAGGAGGGGAAGATTTGATGTCTTATGTGGAAAGGGTTGTGCAAGGGCCACCAGGTGAGCCCAAGACCCTCTCGCCCAGTCTTTCATGGGACTGTGGCTGTCTTGGTTACTTTTCTCTCATTGCTGGGACAAAATACCTGAAATTAAGGAAGGAAAGGTTTATTTAGCTCACAGTTAGTGGAGATTTCAGTCCATACTCAGCTGGCTCCAAGGCAGAGTGGCCCATGGCAGAGGGCAGCAGTTCAGAGTGGTGGAAAACAGCAAAACAGCAAGAACAAAAAGGAGGAGTACTGGCAACAAGGGCTGCAGAGAGCAAGTCTGTCTCTCTCAGCATTCAGGCTCTTCGCCCCAGGCCGGGTGTAGCACTCACACCTGTAATCCCAGCACTGGATCACAAATTAATCACAAACTCTAGAAGTGTGCTCCATAACTGCATGAGGCTTTGGAGGGACAACTAGACACAACCCATAACAGTGGCCAAGTCTCACGAGGACCTGGCAGGACAGAGCAGAGGCCAGAACTCCAGGTCCTGCCTGCTCCTTGTCAAGCTCTTGCTACCTCGGTGGGCCTCAGTTTCCCCAACA
Organism: Octodon degus; assembly: GCF_000260255.1. NCBI lineage: Eukaryota > Metazoa > Chordata > Mammalia > Rodentia > Octodontidae > Octodon > Octodon degus. Next base: position 15,811,066 of record NW_004524607.1, on the reverse strand, counting down.
CCTCCACAATGTCATAGGGCTTTCCCTGTGGTCCCACTTCCTAGGTGCCTGGCTCACCGTCCCTCCTGACCCAAGGGGCTACCACACATATGCCAAGGTTATCCAGGGCCCAGCAGGACAGAGCTGGCCCCCTGTGGTCTGCACTGGGATTGGGGCTGCTGGCTCCATGGCCCTTACAAATTGGGACCGAGGATCCCTGGGACAGGAGGGTGCCCAGTGCTCCGGTCTTCCTAGCTGAGAATGGGGTGAGAGGGTGCCCTCTCGCGGCAGCTCCCCCCACCCTCTCAGGGGTATGGGGCATCTTCTACCTGACTCAGCTTCCTCAGCTCACAAAGGGGTGCAATAACTCTTGACTCCAGGAATCCCACAGGGGAGCTGTCGCCTCTTAGAAATACTAGGTAGTCCTTTCCAGTTGTCACCTCTGAGGACATTGCAGTAAGTCAGATGCTTTGTGTAGGGGGACCCTGCCTCCCTGCCCTGCCCAACCTCAGATGCTTTGTGTGGGGGGACCCTGCCTCCCTGCCCTGCCCAACCTCTGCTCTTCCTCCCCCTGCTTTTTCCCTGCCTCTGGAGCACCTTTGTCCAGACCTTCCAACTCCTATTCATTCTTCAAGACCCATATTAGGCACCTCCTCCTCCTGGAAGCCTGCCCTGATGACCCCCATTCTGGTCTGGTGTTCCAAGGAAGAGTCCAGCATGATATATAGGGCTGGGAGATTCCTGGGTTCAAACCCTGGCTTTGTTGCTCCCTACCTGTGGGACCCTGGACAAGTCACTTAACTGCTCTGTGCCCTCACATTCTCTGAATTGGGGATTTCAGGTTCACTCTCATGTGCATGGGATAAATGTACTGAGTGTGAGGTGCACACCTGTGATTTCAGCACTGTGGAAGGCTGACGCAGAAGGATTGCAAGTTTGAGCCCATCCTGGGCAACTTAGAGACTTAGCAAGACCCTGTCTGGGAATAAAATAAAAAGGCCTGGGGATGTAGCTCAGAGTGAAGGTCCTGGGTTCACTCCCCAGAGCAAACAAAGAGCTGGGCTGGTACCTGGCACGGAACAGGCACTCCACAGATGGCACCCTGTGTTTGGGCAGGACTTACTGCCTGGTGGCTCTGTGCTTGCCATGTGGGGGACTGCCAGGGCCGAGAGGTTACTGACTCTCAGAGGAGCTGGGAGATGCGGTGTTTGTTCAGAGCCTCCTGTCAGCAACTCCAGGCAAAGCACACATCCGGGTGGGTGGGGGTTGGAGGAGCAGTGGCTCTGGGACAGCAGATCTGTTTGCTCTGGGCTCCAAGCCATGGTGCCCAGCAGCCAGCAGCCAGCAGCCAGTCCCCTGGCAAGTCGAGGAGAGTGCCTGCAGCACTGTTCCCCCCATCCATGGGTCTCTCTGCTCCCCAATACTGTTTCAGCCCCTGAGCCCTTGGCTCTCAGGTGTTTGGGAGCTGGGTGGTTCCAGATGCCAGCCAGATGTGAAAGGTTCTGAAGCTGAAGTCACTCGGGTGAGAGCCTAGGTCCTGGTCCCAACATGGAGTGAAGTCGGAGGGGTCGCCCTACCTCCCCCTGAGTGGGCCAGGCTGCAACTGTCCAAGAGCTGAGGAGCCTGCACTGGGCATGAGCATGCTGGGCTCAAGGGACCCCAGCCTCCTGTGACTCAGCATCCTGGCTCAGAGTGGGGAGGCTGGGGCTCAGACCTCCCTGAGCCACCCAAAGCAGGGCTTCTGACCTGCTGGCCTTACCTACAGTCCCTCAATTCCCACCAGCTTGCTCCCAGAGCCAAGGGCCTCAGACTGGTCCCCATGCTGACCCCAAGAGGGCGAGGGCAGAGGTCAGCACTGCTAAGCCCAGCATGCATTTCGGAAGACTGAGGCCGTAGTCATTACTAGCTCAATGCGGCCACCCTGTCCCAGGTCCTGACTCTGCATACTGCCCAGCTCTAGATCTGGTATTGGGCCCTGCATCCTTGGTGTATGGATTCTGCAACCTCTTCCCAACCACCCCATCCCAGTGTCCCATGTGGTACCCAGGGGTCTCATTCTCTGTGCTTCTCTGGAGCACAGATGACCAGATGACCAGGCAGGGTGGCAGATCCATGGGGCTCATCCTCTATAGCCTCACTACTAGGGCTGCTCCTGCATGCCCCAGGGTCAGCCCTGTTGGAGTAAAAAATTGGGAGGCGGCACATGAAGACAGACAGAAGGCCGGAAGCACAAAGATGAGGGATCTGGGGATGCCCTAACAATCCAGATTAGAGCCCTTGGTTAGGGCCCTGGCAACCCTCCCATCACCTGCAGCCACAGTCCACACTCAGACACCTCACACACTCACGGGCTCACGCTGCATGCTCACTGCACATTCTTGGCACACAGCTCAGGTCCCTTTTTCAACAGTTCTCAGTAGCAGTTGGGAGCTATATCCCTGGCTCAGTCTCTCTGTCCCCAAGGCTGCCCTGAGATACCAGCTGTCCTTTCTCCCTCTCTAGCTTAGCCTGAGAGGGGCCAGGGCACAGGGCCAGTTGGGGATCAGGGTGTGGGAAAGTCCCCCCATCCCTGCAGCCCTGGAATGCGCTGACCAGTGCTGGCCTAATCCTCTCTGCAGCCTGGGGGATGGGATGGGATGGGATGGGATGGGATGGGATGGGATGGGATGGGATGGGATGGGATGGGATGGGATGGGACAAGTCGGGAGGACGGGCAATGGTCCTGCAACAGGCACTGAGCATCAGATGGGACTCCAGAAGGCCAGGTGAGCCCCCCACCCTTGGCCAGGAAGGCAGACTTGGGAGGGGAGTAGGAGCTGCCTCTACTGGGTCTCTAGGAAGAGACGGGGGGGGGGGTAACTGTGTTCTCAGTGGTAGGAAGGGTCTGGGCTATGGAGGTTAGCAGAGCCTGGCAGGACCAGAGGAGGTGGGGCTGGGTGGGTGTAGCCTGGCTCATGTTTTTTTGTGTGTGTGTATGACAGGGATGGGACCAGCCCACCCCACCCCTTTTCCCTCCTCTTCAGAGAAAGGGAGAGAAGCAGAGGGGATGCAGCCCCAGGGGGTTGGGCTGCTGCGCCCCGCCCAGCCCAGCTGTCTATATCCCCCCAGCTGGCTGGCTCAGGCCTGCAGTGGTGGGGCAATGGCTGTGCAGGTGGGTGAGACCCAGAGCCTGGGGTGCACAGCACATCCCAGCTGGGGAGAGGGAGTGCGGCTGGGGTTTGGATCCTCCCAGGGTGGCTATGCTTCTCCCCCAGTGCTCATCAGACCCTAGCAGCAGGGGTGAAGGGGCCAAGATCCCCCAGAGCTGCTGCTGGGCAGGCTCACCCCATTCCCTCTGCTTGTCACAAGGAGGACATTCAGAGGGCCATGGTCCCAGGAAGGTTCACACTGGGGATGCATGCCTGGGTGGCAGGAGTGGAAGGGTGGAGGGGAGAGGGTCCACCACCCCAAAGGACTCTGTCTCTTTGTTCTTTGTCTTCAGTTCGAAGCCTTCTGTGCAGGGGGCTTGGCCCCAGGCTGGAGCCTCATGGTCCAGGGACAGGCTGACTCTGGCGAGGACAAGTAAGGAGCACTGCCATCTCCTCCTGGACCTTGGGTTGGGACCGCACAGCCCTGGGCTGGCTTTGTGACCTACACTGTGTCCCCAGGTTTGAGATCAACTTCTTGTCTGAGACGGGTGACATCGCCTTCCACATCAAGCCCCGATTCTCCAGTGCCACTTTGGTGGGCAATGCCTTCCAGGGTGGCCGCTGGGGCGAGGAGGAGGTGTCCAGTGTCTTCCCACTGTCCCCGGGGGAGCCCTTTGAGGTGACAGGGACCTGGGTGGGGCCTGAGGGAGGATATCAGGGACAGAAGGCTGTGAAGGAGGGGGTTCTGGAGGGCCAGCACAGCAGGTCCCTCCCTGGTGAGCCTCCCCCTGCCTCATTCTCCCCATTTGTGCTATGGGGTGCTCATACTTAGCCTCCAGCCCCTCCCTCTTGAGAGAAACGAGGGGTCCCCAGTTTGGTGACCAGCCTGAGCACTCCTGTTCTGCCTGCCCAGATGGAGGTCAGCTCAGATGGGGAGCACTTCCACGTCTATGTCCAGGAGCACAAGGTCCTGCAGTTCCCCCACCGCCAGAGGCCACTGGCTGCCATCACCAGGGTGCGGGTGCTAAGCGACCATCGCCTGGCCCAGGTGGACTTGGCTAAGCGCAGCCTAAACTGGGGGTAATGTCCCTCCTGCCCTCTATGTCACCCCTACAGGGACCTCCTCGGGCCGGGCAGGGGTTGTCACCTGGCCTTGCTTCCTATCCCTCTTCCAGCTGGCCTCCCACATCTGCCCACACAGGAAGAGGTCATTGTCCTGCCATCCTGTCCAGATCTATGCCCTGGTGGCTGGATCTGAGGTGTGTCCCTTGGATGTTTTCAGGGATGGGAGCTACTGAGTGGAACCTGTGCCCCAGGATTGAGCCTTGGCTGGTCCCGTGTTCAGGGTGCCTTGAGCCCACCCTGGGGAAGTCCTTTCCCACACCTGGTCAGTACCTCAATAAAATGCAAACCACCTGCAGGTGCTTGACTGGCTGCTTCTGGGTGGGGACTCACCTGGGAGGATCCACCAGCGCAAAGGACTTGGGTCCCTGATGCCTGCACCCCTGGTGCCACCTGACCCCTGCCTTTTCCTCAGGACACGACATCCCTACAGGAGGGCTCCTGGCCGTGGCCAAATTCTAGTAGGATCCAGGGCCAGTCCTCATTACGGTGCTGGGTCCCTTGGGCATCCTTGGCACTCCCTCAGCACGGGGAGGAGGGTAGCCCTAGGTGGAGGATGGGCTGGATGCACCCTGCCCAGGTCAGGATGTCACCTGGGAGGCCCCAAGGCATACTCCTCCCCCTCTTCCTGTTGGGGCCTTTCCTGTTTCCTCTTGTCCACCTGCAAGTGAGACGTGCTCCTGCCCTAGTCGCCTCCTGTGGGGATTCCAGGGGGAGGAGGGGCAACAGGGGCAGCTTGGAGCCACAGAGCTGAGCTCAGCATAGTGGGTCCTGACTCTGCCCGTGTTGTGCAGTCTTAGGCAAGTCCTTCCTGTCTTTGAGCCTGCACCACACTATCCCTGGGGAATAATGGCTCTGCCTCCCCCTCCGAGTGGACTCAGGCTTCAGACTACATAGCCGTGGGGTGGCAGTGACCACACACCTCCCACATGGACAGGTTTCCTTTGGTTTCCATAAATGTGTGTGCCCTTCAACACCACTGTCATGTTGTAGGTCTGTGCATCTATCGCCTTTATGTCCTTTGTGTGTTTAAAACTATCATCTGTCTGCCTGTCATGTCTGTCTCTATCTCTAGCTGGGATCCACTCTATCATCTGTCTTTTATCATCTATCTCTATAGATAGGTCTCTATCTATGATCT
>NW_004524607.1:15802406-15805071 GCF_000260255.1 Octodon degus | reverse complement strand
ATCACACAGGCAGAGTGGAGAGGAAGTGGCCAGGACTTTGGCACCGCGTGGCCTGGCCTGAGTACTGGCTCTACCCCTCCGTGTTGGACCTGGGGCCAGATGGCCCCCATGGGGCCTCTGTCACATGGAGACCACCACAGCCCCTGGCTCCCAGAACTAATGAGGACCAAGTGCTTGGAGCAATGGCTGGCACGCATCACAGTACCACTGCTCTGTCATCCCCAAATGCTTGGCTGGTGAAGGTTTTACAGATGGGAAACTGAGGCCAGGGTGGGCCCTGGGCAGGCAGGATCTAGCATCCTGGCTGCTCCGCAGACCAGAGGAGACATCTGGAGCCCACAGCCTGGCGCCCGACTCCAGGTGACACAATGGCAGCCCCAAATTCCAGCTGTGCGGCCTCCTTCCTGTCTCCATCCCCTCACGGCGGCTGTGTCCAGCCCATCTGGCCAGGAGCCCCTTCCTGCCAGAGGCCTCGCCTTTGGGTCATCCTGGCCAGTCCACAGATGTCCTTGCCTCTGGGCCAGGCACTGGCTTCATGGCTGTCCTCAGTTTCCCTGTAGGTACTCCTACCAGTGCAGCTCTGCCTGTGGGGCTCTGGAAACATTTGCTGAATGGATGCTTAAGAGAATACATGAATGAATGGCTTGGGAAAATCACTTAGACCTTGAACAAGCTAGAGGTGCCTCCCTCCTGGGACCACGGATCCCCTGGGTGCCAACGCAGCCCCCAGCCCCTGAACTAATTGGCTCCTGCCCTAGAGATGAGAAGATACCATGCCTCCCCACTGGTCTCTGGCTTGCTTCTTCCCTGGCTTGGGCCCCTCCCTTTCAACTCAGACCCCTGCTGAGCCGTGCGCTGCCCCAGGGTCTTTGCGTAGCACCTTGAATATTCCTCTTCACTGTCACACTGTAGCCTATCTCCTGGGTGCTGCCTTCTCAGACATCTTCCCTCACACTGACACAGGGGCTTATTCCCCTCACTTCAGCATCTGTTCCCTTTGTCATAAATTTTGAATTTGCTAGCTCTGCTTTTGTTGGCTTTATCTCCCAGGCTTCATAGCAAGTTCCAGGGATTCCCTGCATCTGGAGCAGGGATTTGTGTCAAATTGAATAGTAGAACCAAGACCCATCTGAATCCTCTAAGCAACAGGCAGCTCACTATCTCCCAGGAGCAGCCTTCCCCCTGACAACAGGAAGCAAGTTCCAGAAAGGACTTAGAGCTTCTCCTCCCCTGCCTCCCTGTCTCTGGCCCACATCTAGGGACTGGAGGGAGCCGTGCTCCCTGACACCTTTTGGAGGCCCAAGGGTGTCAGCAGCAGTTGGCCAGGGCAGCCCTGCTCCCTGGAGCTGAGTCTGGTGGGGAGGGTGCCTTTTCTGCCTTGTGGAGTTTGCAAAGGGGAAATGCAGCTGCCTGGTGAGGTCATACCTTTCTTTTTTTTTTTTTTTTGCTGAACTGGGGATTGAACTCAGGCCCTTGCACTTGCCAGGGAAGCGCTTATTCCACTGAGCCATCTCCCCGGCCCTCGAGGTCATACCTTTCAAGTTGCATCCTCAACTCTCAGAGCCCCTGGCTGACCCAAGAGGCCCGGCTCTGTGCATGCTCACGACAAAGGCTCAGATGCAACTGTGACTACAGGAGGGGTGGGAAGGCGGGTGGAGTGGGGCAGAGCCATCTGCTGACATCTGGCCTGGAAGGGACAGAGATGATTTCTGCAGATGGTGCAGGCTCCGGGGTGCAGGCTGCACCAGGCTTAGGGACAGATGTGGTGGCTGGATTTGAAGGAAGAACTGGGAATCCAGCCAGATGAGAAAGTAGCCAGGTGGTAGGGGTGGGGTTGTGCAGGAGTCCTGAGCCATCCTGAACTGAGGGTGTGAACTCCAGGGCCTCAGGAGCCCTTCCCCATACCAGGCCTGAGCCAGGAAGGCCCACGGTGACACAAATTGCCAGCCATGGGCTACTATGTGACCCGAGCCCACGAAGGTCCTTGGGGTGTGATGCGGCCCTGGAGGGGGGCCTTGGTTCTGCATGCACAAGCATGGACAGGAGCCACATGATAGGCTGGGCCAGGACGCAGCGGAGGTGGGCAGGGGGCTTGGCATCTCCCAGAAGGAGAGCAGTAATAAACCCTGGTGTGGAGCTCAGGAGAGCAGGAGATAAGAGTGCTGCGCCATCCATGAGGACCTTCAGCTCGGAGCTGCAGACACCTGGGGACCAAGCTGAGATATACACATAAAACTGAGTTTTGTACATGCAATACAAAGAAATGAAAAATGTCTCATTAATAGTGCTTCTGTTGAGCACATGTTAAAATGATAATGATTTTGATGCCTTGCGTTAAATAAAATCTGCAATCAAATTGGGTTTTTGGGCAGCAGCCAAATAGCCCAGTGGATTAAAGCGCCTGCAAGCAGGCACAGGGGCTGGGGGTTCAATCCCCAACCTGCCATGCTGGTCCCACCCCCTGGGTGTGCTGAGATGGTAATTTTTTCCCCATAATTTTATTGATAAACAAATAGCAATGAGACAGTTTCAAATCAAATTGGTCGGACAGTTTCAATAATTAACACATTGCTGGGGGCCGGGGAGATGGCTCAGTGGAATAAGCACTTGCCTGGCAAGCGCAAGGGCCTGAGTTCAATCCCCGGTTCTACCAAAAAAAAAAAAA